>NC_012878.2:10773925-11073925 GCF_000003195.3 Sorghum bicolor | reverse complement strand
ATTAGTCCTCTAATTTGATTGTCATTAACACCAAAACCCACAATAGGGCTTGATTACACTTACAAGCCCACTTTTGGCTGAAGTGTCAAGCCCCTGAGCATGAGTGCTATGTTTGTTGAAGTTTCTTAGCTCTTGGTCATGGTTCTTTTAGTCTATGAGTTGGAGCAGCCCCTGAGAATAGGTCAAATGTTTAGTATATCCTTGTAGTGGATGGAAGAGGTCTTATATTGGGGTTTAGAAGCAATCCTACCCCATGCAACATTGTTCTGGCTTGCACGTTCTAGTAGATGGGAGAGCTCTTGTGATGTGGGTTTTGTTCCCTCATGTAGGAGTACTCGATCAGTCCTTGTGTTATGCCTTGCTACTATCCGGTGTAGATCAACATCTGATCTTAGGTGTAGTGTGCCCTTCTTTCGAAGGGAGCATTGTTCTTGAGTTGAGTGTGTTCTACTTATTTAAACATAAGGTTCCCTTCTAGTCCAGTCTATAAAAAACCCAAAATTCACTAGGTTCCTTGTTGATTGCTTGTACCAAGTTCATCTGATATTGTATTGCATTCCATTTGTGTGTACCTTGTAATCTATTGTCACACTTGAGCAAAGAACATGTGATAATTGTCTTCTGAGCTCTCTTTGCCTGTGGTGCTTTCTAATGGATACCTCTTTGGGCTTTCCAAGTACTTTCATTGTTCTTGGTTCATCTTCACCTTGGTTGCTTGGGCTGAGAAATTTTGTCCTATTTGTTGCACTATATTGCATAAAAAGGCATACCACCATTGTGTCCATCAAATCATGTAATTAATTTGTGGAGAAGCTGAGGCACTGTGTTAGTTTTTGGTGGGGGGGGTAATTGCATCCTTATCCTCTGGAGACTACTGAGTTGCCCTTGGCTCCATTGTTAACCCTATTTAAGCTAATGGTTTCCTTAAGGTTTTGCCAATCTCTCCCCTTTATGATGCGACACGTTGTTCCGATCTTTACGATGTAGGATGAACACCGATAACTAGCTGAAGAACAGCTGGATAACTTGCTGCAAGCAGCGATAACTAGTGCAACCTGGCAAATAAAACTCGAAGCCAACCACCGTCTTTAACCGGCAACCTGAATCGAGGATTCGTCCAACCACACTCTCAAAGAACCAACCAACACAGTCTACAATCAATCAAGGAAAACCTTGAAGGGAGTAGGAGCACCAATTGGGAGCGGATGAAGCCGCCGCCGATGTAATCCCGCGAGGAAATCACAAAATCAAAGGGGTAGAGATCACTCTGAATTTGTTAGCACGCAGCTGAACAAAGGGGTTCTGTATTTCAATTATCAAAAGTCTTAGATTACAATGAATCTTAGGGGGTATTTATACTAGCAACAGCTCTGCTAGATAGGTATGAAAACGAAATAGAGTTTCTGAGGGAAGGCAATGTGAAAGGTCCCCTCGAAATGGATTCCTGAGGTGGCTTCGCGTGACTGTTGGCCTCCAGAGTAGTTTCCAATAAACTGACCATAACTTTTTATTGGGAAGTCCAAATGATGAACCGTATCTTGGGTGTGAAACTAGACTCAAAGGGCTTTCAAGCAATGTATGCCAACCAGCACGAAACATTGTAGATTGGTACAGTTTTACTTGGCAAGTTGTACCAACATTCTGTCATGACAGACTGTTGACCTTCTGAGCAGTCTGTACTAATTCTGGTCTGCAGGCAATATGGAGTATCCAAACTGGTCGCCACTAGATTCATTAGAAAGTAGACTCGTCAAGCTTTCCAACAAGTGCTCATGGACCTTCATAGCTTTTGTGAGTAAAAAGTTATGAAGATTCTTTACACTGGTCCGTTTTTTACTTCTTCTGGAACTTGCACTGGTCCGATCTTTATGGTCCGATTCTTCCTTCTCTTCTTCTATATACCTGAGTACAATCAAGGTACAACACTTAGGTAGTATATAATTCTCATTAATATTAAAATGAATCTCACAAAGTAGCGCGTGGACCTCTTGTTGTAGCTTCTTTGCACGACTACGTGTAATCGGTCCATCGATGACTTGAGCTGGTGTCGGTGTAGGTGAAACTTGAGTGGGTGTAGCTTGACTTAGAGCTTGTGACATCTTGCTTGGTGGCGTGGTCATATCACTTTATCTCCCTTTTTTCATTTCCCTCCTAGCCAAAAATGGGCAAGAAGATGCTTGCACGCCATAGGCGTGTCTACAAGGCTCCACACGTTTCATAGCCATGAGCGGCTTTGTGTCACACCTAGTTTTAAAGAATAAAACTAGGCTAGTTATATGTGTGCCTAGGAAGTCCACACACACAACAACAGAGTGAATAATATCAAAAACAATGTTATCGAATAACATATACATAGTTATATTAACACTTATATCAGAGTATCATAGAACGGTAACTAATCTTTCGGCTCAATCTTCACAGGGACGGCTGACTAGGGGCTGCGTATGCCAAGCACTTCTAACAGTTTCTTGAGAACGTCCTTCGTGACTCCATCACTCTTCTGATCAACTCTCCTTAATATACTGGAGTGGTGGGAAATAGCAAGGATGAGCACATGTGAAAGGTCCTAATATGGCTAGAGAGGGGCGAATAGCCTATTAAAAAATCTACAAACCACTAGAACATAAGTACAAAAAAAGCATAATGCAATTTTGCTCTAGCTCTACAAGGGGTTGCAAGCCACCTACCCAACAATTCTAGTTGCTATGATCACTAAGCACATAAAGCTAAGTCACTACAAGCTAGTGAACTAAGCTAAACAAAACAAAGTGAGCAACTAAGCTAATTACACTACTTTAAGGTAAGTAAAAAGGAGATGATGAGATTTTTATACCGCCGTGTAGGGGATGAACTAATCACCAATAATGAAAAATCAAACACCAGGAGAATGCCAATCTATCACAATTCAGACACTAATTTTTCTTCCAAGGTTCACGTGCTTGTTGGCACACTAGTCCCTGTTGTGTCAACCAACAATTGGTAGTTTGGCAGCTAAGAGGTGTTGTAGGAACCTTGTCCTCACTAGGACACCGCAAGAACCTATCCACAAGTGAGGTAACTCAATGACATGAGCAATTTACTAGAGTTACCTTTCAGCTTTCCGTAGGGGAAGCTACAAGACCCCTCACAATCACCAGGAGATGGCCACGAACAATCACCAAATCATGCCAAAGCTCCTCCGCTGCACCAAGCCATCTAGCTGGTGGCAACCACCAAGAGTATCAAGAAAACTACAACTCAAACGATCCCCAAGTGCTACTAAATGCAATCACTCAAGCAAAAGCACTTGGAATCACTCCCAATCTCACTAAGATGATTAATCTATGAATGAGATGAGTAGAAAGTGTTTGCTTAGGCTCACAAGGAAGTCAAGTATGTTAAAGTGCCAAGAGAGTAAGTCACAAGCCGACCAACACGTATTTATAAGCATACCAAAGAATAGAGCCGTTAGGCTGTGGAAAAGTCCCCTTCGAGGGCATCAGATGCAGCTCCAGCGTTCGACTGTCCCCTGACAGCCGCTCCGGATGCTGCCATGTGTCCTCAGTCAAATATGACCCATTGATCTTCAACTGTCACTTAAACATTGAAGTTCAAAGTCAGCACACGCCGGACACGTCAAGTGCTATGCTATTCTATGACTGTTAACTCCCATTCTATGGTTGATGGGAGCTTTCCTCCGGACGCGTGACACTCACACCAAATGTTACTCAGAGAGTTTAGAAACCGCTTGAGGAGGCATCGAACGTGTCTGACTGTACCCCATTGGACGCTCCTTAGCGTCCGGCGTGCACTGTCGAAGACTTGCGCGCGAACCAACTGATGTTACGCTACACCGGACGCTGGAACAGTGTTCCGCCCGTGTCCGGTGACTTAGCGTCAGACACTCCGACGCCTTGCTCAGAAGCACAATACACGACCACAACCGGACGCTGGGCCAGCGTTCGATTCCTCGGCGACCAGCGTCCGGTGAGTGTTTGTCAGCGAGAAACACTCCCACGACTTCGCCTCCTCTTCAACCCTTTTACAAAAGTGCTAACCACCAAGTGTTCCACCTAGTAAAAGAGACATAAAGGCCATGCAAAAGTATTGAAAAAACAAGGGCACATGAAGGTCCCACAGTCTTGAAAAAATGGGACACATGAAGGTCCCAAAGTATTGAAAAAATAATGAACACATGAAGGCTCATAAAAAGATGAAAACAATGCTAGCCATGTCTCAAAATAAAAAGCTAGAGAAACAAGTCATATCAAATAGAGGAGTATAGTTCCACCATATTCACAGACTTGCACAGTTTTGATTTAAGAGTATGACACTTCTCTCCAATGGATCTAGAATTTGGCTTTTACAACATATGCAAGGTAAGTGTGCCACCAAAATTTCATTCCTACCAATCTCCATATAAGCCTTTAGATGCAGGATATTCAAAAGAAGGAAAACATCAAAGATATTCCTTGGTGAGGAACCACTTACATATATGAGTGACATGAGAGAATCATTTGAGGAACATAAGCTATCTTTACAAATATGAGTGACATGAGAGAATCATTCAAGCAGCCCAAGTTTCTGAGCAAGAGTAGAGCAAGAGGATTTAAAACCAAGCTATTCTATTATCCCATTACTCAAGATATTTTGGTAAACACTGAGAAGTTCACAGGTTCAGGTGAAGCTGGAATAAATTGTATGCAGGATTCATATCAAGGAGATGACCCATTTCAGGCCTTAGAGCCTTACTCAAGGACGAGCAAAGGGCTAAGTGTAGGGGAGCTTGTTGGTGGTCCTTAACTCATATTTCTAACCGTCAATTCTCATAAAAATCTGCTAAAATAAACACCAAGCTTAGAATTAGGACTTTTAACTAATTAATTTCCATGAGTTTTGATGATTATTCATTTGCAAGAGGATATGTTAGGATTACATAGAAAATAAGCCTCAAGTGTACAAGAAACACAACAAAATATATATCTCGCATGAGCCCAAGGGAAGAAGGCCTACAATCAGGTAAATTAGGGCCTAGTCAGGTGGAGAAAGAAGGCCAAAACCCATATCAAATCAACTCCAAATGTCACGAAACTTTTCAGTACCCGTCTGGAGGCCCAAAGAAAGCAACCTACCGAAGATGGGGTCATTTGGTCCCAGTTGAAATGCGGCCATGCCCCTAGTGCTCCCACACCACTACTGGCACCTCTCGGGCCCATCTTTCATGGGTTTCCTCTTATCGCCTTGCCCACGTTGGTTCTAGGGGTATCGCCCCCAAGTTCAACGCACCAAGATGGTGGTTTGGAAGTCGATGAAAGCCCTAGTTTAGCTTTGGTTAATTGATAAGACCCTATGTACTAACCTTTGGCTCTAAGTGAACATGAAATAGGTTGGTACCCATTCCAAGTGGTGAGCAAATGAATCAAGATCGTGATGGCCATGGTGATGATCAAGTGCTTGGACTTGGAAAAGAAGAAAAAGAAAAAGAAAAACCTCAAGGCAATGGTATACTCCCTCCGTCCTAAAATAAGTGTCCTTTGTGCTTCTCGAGAAATAACTTTAACTAAATATATAGTAAAAAATATTAATATTTATAGTACATAATTAGTATTATTAGAAAGATCTTTAAGTCTAATTTTTTAACAAATTTATTTAAAGATACAAATACTGCATATATTTTCTACAAATCGAGTCAAACTTGTGGCACAAAACCTAAAACAACACTCTTTTGGATGGATGGAGTACTTCACAGAAGCTTTTCATTTTAATGGTCAAGACACTTAGTGAGTGTGACCATGTTTAGGATGGACAACCATATTAAGAGGGGTGAAACTTAATGTGAAATGCGGTTATCAAAGTGTCACTAGATGTTTTAATTTATTATATTTACATTTAGATTCTAGTGAGTACTAACACCTTTAAAAATATTTATGAAAATATGTTATCAAACGTACATATATAAAGTGGTACACTTGGTGATTAGTACTTTAGATCAAGGACGGTGAAGTTGAGAAGAGAGACGGTGCTGTCCCAAAGGTGACAAGACGCTGTCTTGGGCTCTTGGCAGTGACCGGACTCGAGGACAGCCTAGCGTTCGGTCAGTGGAGCGCTGCGTGGGCACGGCTCTGCCCGCGATCGAAGGCTGGAGACGGAGGAGGACCGGACACGCAGAGGGCGCGTCAAGTCGAAGCTGACGTACGCTAACATCAGGCTGGTGCTCAAGGCCTGTAGCGTCCGATCACGTGCGAGCAGACGCGTTGCGAAAAACGATGTTCTGAAACCTGAAACCTCTCTGTTCGTTTTTTCCGTCATAACCGGATTCTGCGTTCCTTTGTCCGGTTAGTTTTATGATAAAACTAAAATTTAATGGTGATCACTAGATCCAGTGGTTGGTGGACATGATCTAGTACTTGTTTAGGCCTTGTTTAGTTCCTAGAATATTCTATAAAATTTTTCACATTTCTTATCATATCGAATCTTACGGTACATATATAAAGACGAATCTTTTGAACATAGTTAATACATAATTGAATAATAATTACCAAATACAGACAAAAGTTTACTGTAGCCAAAACCAAAAAAAATTCCCAACTAAACGAGGCCTTATTTTGGTCGTGAAACGGGAAGTTTATTAAACCACATCGATCTACAAGCTGGAATACTTGTGGCGAGGCACGTGATATAACGCAAGCAATGATGTCAAAATCATTTGCACTAGCAGGCAGGATCCACAATCTGCGTCGTGTTCTGCAGAAAACCTTATAAAGAGTTGGTGGCCGCGGACCGCCGAGTCCTTCAAGAATACAAGAAGAAATACAACTGCGCAAGCACTCCACTCCAAGCTCTCGCCATCACCGGACACCGTAGCACCACCGGTGGCTCCCGTGCTCATCCTCTCTCTCTCTCTCTCTCTCTCTCCCGTTCCTACCGTGCGCGCCATGGGAGAACTCCAGGAGCGGAAGCCGCCTGCGTCGTGTACAGCCGCGCGGCCACGCGTGCTGCTCCTGTGCAGCCCGTGCATGGGTCACCTCATCCCCTTCGCCGAGCTCGCGCGCCGCCTCGTGGCCGACCACGGCCTCGCCGCCACGCTCCTCTTCGCCTCGGCTACATCCGCGCCCTCGGAGCAGTATCTCGCCCTGGCCGCCGCCGTTCCCGACGCCGTCGACCTCGTCGCTCTGCCGGCACCGCCGCCAGTTGCTGCGCTGCCTCCCTCCGTGCCCACGCGCGAGCGCGTCCAACTCGCCGTCGTCTCCAACGTGCCACGCGTCCGGGAGATCGCGCGGGAGCTCGGCGCGGCCGCGCCGCTCGTCGCGCTCGTGGTGGACATGGTCGCCGTGGTGGCGCGCGACGTCGCGGAGGAGCTGGGCGTCCCGTTCTACACGTTCTTCACGTCCCCGTGGATGACGCTTTCCCTGTTCCTCCACCTCCCCGAGATCGACGCCGCTTGCGCCGGGGAGCACCGGGACGCCACGGAGCCGATCCGCCTCCCCGGCTGCGTGCCGATCCATGCTCACGACCTGCCGACGTCCATGCTCGCCGACCGGAGCAGCGACACGTACGCCGGGTTCTTGTCCATGGCCAAGGATGCCGCAAGAGTCGACGGCATTCTTGTGAACACGTTCCATGAACTTGAGCCCGCGGTGGGCGACGGTCTGCAGCTGCAGCTGCCTGTCCACCCGATTGGGCCATTGGTTTGGACAAGACCGGTCGGCGTGGACAATGACCACAAGTGCATGAGCTGGCTGGACCAGCAGCCACGTGGCTCTGTGGTGTATGTGTCATTTGGCAGTGGTGGCACGCTGACATGGCAGCAGACGGCTGAGCTGGCGCTTGGGCTGGAGCTTAGTCAGTGTAGATTCATTTGGGTTGTCAAGAGGCCACACCAAAGTTCAACAGTTGGAGCATTCTTTGGCACTCAAAAAGATGATGATGAGCACATTCCCTTGGATTTTTTACCTGAGGGGTTCATGGAGAGGACTAGAGGGATGGGGTTAGTGACCCAATCTTGGGCGCCACAAACAGCTATACTTGGCCATCCTTCCATTGGGTGCTTCGTCACGCATTGCGGGTGGAACTCAGTGCTCGAGAGTGTAATGAATGGTGTTCCTATGGTTGCTTGGCCACTTTACGCTGAGCAAAACATGAATGCGGCGATGATGGATGTCCAAATTGGTGTGGCCGTCCAGGCCAAGGTTGGAGTTGATCGATTTATAAGGAAGGAGGAAGTTGCGAATTCTATTCAGCGTGTGATGATAGGGGACGAAGCTGAAAGATTGAGGAAGCGATCAAGTGAGCTCAGAGGCCAATCAGCGCATGCTTTGAGCAAGGATGGTTGTTCTACTCGTGTTCTGGCACAAATTGCAAACACATGGAAATGCGCTAGTAGGAAATGAAGAAACTCTGAGCAGATTATATTGTAAGGACACCATGAGTTCCAAAGGCAGCAAAGAGAACAAGATTACAAGACTCGACATATTTAGCAGCACAATATTTTCAATAGACTATTTATATATATATGCTCACTGCTAGCAAGCAAGTACTTAAAGACTCAATTATCTAATTGTGTGCATTCGTATTTAGTAATTTAAATTGACAAATGAATCGCTGGTAACAATAACGCCATAGTCCCAGTCAGTGATACTGGTATACTTACGATGCACAACCAAGAAAGAAATGAGTGAATTTGAAGATGGCAGCATGACAACTTGTTCGGAAGAGAGACTGGCAGCTTGGAGGAGGCGATTTGATGGGATGGCGCCGGACGGGGTTCAGCAGCTGAGCTCCCTCTGATCCTCGCTCAGCCAGACCGCCGGGAACAAGGTACATGTTAAAGCTCCTCCTGTTGTGTGACCATGACGTTGCCGGTCCTCCCCGGCCTCTCGTTTGCTCCTGGTCTCAGTTTTGAGGAATCTGTGGCGAAGCGGGTGAATCTCCCGGTCTGCAGCCCTTCCTCTGATTCCTCTTCGTTCGCTTTGGTGGTTGCTTTTGGGAGGTGTAAATTCAGACTTGATCCCTGCTCGGTTGGCATCATTCTTCAGGCTACCATTGGCGGTCCTGCCCCCTACTTTCGCGTTTCCCAGCTCACGAACCGCACCTTCAAATTCTTTGTTTCTTCTAAGCGAGTAGGGTTCTTGGTGGTCAACTCCCGTTCGTTTGTCTGTGACCAATACTGCCTTTCCTTCCATCTTTGGAACGATGGCGGACCCAATTGGAAGCGGGAATATGCATTGTTCCTTGCTGAGGAGGATCGTTCGTGGATCTCCTCAACGCCCAAACGTGTTTTGATCAAAACCAAGCAGTACCAGCATCTTTCTTCTCGCTATCCCCACAGGCCTGTGGTGGTGTGACCGGGGCACTCGTTCGCGGATGCTGTCAGGGTGGAGGCCACCTCCTCTGGCACCTTCAAGCTTGATCTGAATAAACCGCCACCGCAAGCTTCCAACTCCGCGCCGCCGCCGCTTACTGGTGCCAATGCCGTTCCGTTGCCGGACAAGCGCTCGGTCTTTCGCCGTCTTCAACCTCCTGCCGCCGGCGCGTCCGCTAACCCTAGCCCAGGCGAGCCGACACGCGTATCTGCCTTTGATCGCCTCGGAGACAAGTCCTTGCTTCCGCTCTGTCCCCGTTGCCTGTCCCAAGGGCATCGCAGAGAGCATTGCATGCAACCTATCAGGTGCCGAGCCTGTTTCAGGAGGGGACATATTGCCGCCAACTGCAGGGCCCAAGTTTTGACCTGGACTCCCATTTCTACCGGGCACAGTAATGGGCAGAGGAGTGTTACTGAGGTCAGCAAAACACGGGCAGATGCTGGTCATCCCCCCATTGGGCCTTCTGGCCAGCCGCCGCTCAATTCTCCTGACGAAATGGGGGAGCAGCTCTCCCTAAATCCCGCCTGGGCCGCCAAGAGAAAGAGACCTATTATGTGCCAGTCTAAGCCCTTTACTGTTGATTCCGCCCATCGCTTCGGCTCCCAGGTGGCCTCCCCCCTCTCTTTATTTCCGCCAGACCCTTCACCTTCTCCCCCTCCCACCTTGGTCACTCCTCTCCTTCCAGAAAACCCCTCCTCCGTGCAACAGTGTGCTGACATTGGTGCTCCTAAGGCGGCGAGCTCGGCGGCTGTAATGGCTTATCAACGGGCGGATCCTCGCCCGTTCATCCCCACTACGTTCCAGTGGGTGGATGTTCCCAACAGGGAATACATGTGCCGGGTGGTGGCTCCTGTGCGTCCCGTTGCCGGAAATGAAGACCTGGCGATTGTCAACTTTGCACCGCTGCCGGGTAACGTCCTCAAATTTAATGTGGTCAGGAACATCATCAGGGATAGCTTGATTCAGCATAGGATTGTGGCCCGGTCTATTCTCCCCTATCCTTTGGGGCAAGCTTTTGTTCGGTTCAATCATGCTTATGAAAGGGACAATATGATCAGTCAGAGTCCAGTTCAATTTGGGGACATTCAGTTGACTTATATTAGGCACAATGAGGGGCGCAACTGGAGGAGAGTCCAGTTTAGCGTAGAATGTTGGTTTATGATGTTAGCATTTCTTGGGGACTATCAATCAGAAAGACATATCTTCAATGCTGTCAGTGAGTTTGCCAGAATCATTCTCTGGGAGGAGAGTGATAACTACCCTGGGAGGATACTTGTGAGGGCAAGGGTGATGAGTCTTGAGTCTGTGCTGCAGTTCATTGTCTACTCTGATCTGGCAAATCCTAATGGCGATTCCTGGACTGTGCAATGTGAGATTCTACAGCATCAGCAGGCAGCTCCTCAGCCACTGGAGGAAGATCCATTACAAGATGAGTTAGAACTTGAGCCGGTGGTTCCATATGACTTCTTTGGTTTGGGCCAACCAGTGGTGCAGCAAGAGCCAGACCATATGCAAGATGAACAGGATGAACAGCAGCAAGGGAATGAGCAGGAACACCAACAGGAGAACTTGGAAGCAGAGCAGGAAGAAGTTCAGGGCTGGCAGGGGAACTTTCAAATGCAACAGATTAACCCTTGGGAGCCATGGGCCCCCTGGCCCCAAGAGCCAGCCCAACAGCAACCATTTCAGGGGCAGCAGGCCCAGCAGATCAACTTGAACGAGCTTCCACAAGAAGGCCAAGTGAATGGGCTGGACCTGAACTTGGACCCTCTTGAAGTCATTATAAATCCAATTCAGCCAGCCAACAATCAACTGAATCATATTCAACTGAATCTGGGACCTGAACAAGAAGTGGAGCAGATCATTCCCCAACCCCCACCAGCACCAGCTATGCAGAATCAGCAGAATCTTCAGATGGACCCTCTTCAAGAAGGAGGGGATGATAATTTTCAGATGGACTTGGACCCAATCTTCACAAACAACCACTGGGCTACCTCCTACCCCAACACTTCTGCAACAGCTCTTGATATGACACCTTCTGATCACTGTCCCTGCATAATTAGCATCTCAACAGACATCCCAAAGTCCAATATCTTCAGGTTTGATAACAACTGGCTAACTCATACAGACTTCCCACAGATTCTTACAAACTCCTGGGAAAATCAGAGTACTGCATCAGATCCAGCAAAGCTAATCACTGCAAAAATGAAAAGGCTGAGAAAAGAACTCAAGGAATGGCAAACAACAAAAGTCAGCATTAAAAATGCCATCTCTAATGCAAGATTAGTACTTCTATTCATGGAAGTAATCAGTGAACTAAGGGATTTAAGCTTGTTAGAATGGAACTTCCACAGAGCACTTCAAGACCACCTTCTGAGTCTACTTGAAAAGCAAAAAACCTACTGGAAACAAAGGGGGAACATAAAATGGGCTCAATTAGGGGATGCAGGCACACACTTTTTTCATGCCAATGCAACATTAAGGTACAGGAAAAAGTTGATAACTCAATTGATTGATAGTCAAGGAGTTTCAGTCTTCACTCACAAAGACAAAGAGGAAATCATTCTACAGGAATTCAAACAAAGATTGGAAGTCTCAGAGTTCACAGGATTCACTTTGGACCCCTCAGTACTTTTGCGGTGTACAGAAAACCTATAGTTTTTGGAGAGCCCCTTTTCACAGCAAGAAATTGACTCTGTCATCAAAAACCTACCAAATTTCAAATCACCAGGACCTGATGGATTCAATAATGAATTTGTTAAGGCTGCATGGGAAATAATCAAAGGGGACTTCTACAACCTCTGTACAAGCTTCCAGGAGAATGCTTGCTGTCTTCAGAGCATCAACAATTCTTACATCACTCTTATTCCCAAGGTTCAAGACCCTCAATCAGTCAGTGACTACAGACCAATATCTCTACTGAACACCTCTGTCAAGCTCATCACCAAATTACTAGCCATCAGATTACAGAGCATAATTAAAAAACTAGTTCACAAGAATCAATATGGTTTCATCAAGACAAGAACAATACAGGACTGCTTGGCTTGGGCCTTTGAATATATTCACATGTGCCATCAATCCAAAAAAGAGAATCATTCTAAAGTTGGATTTTGAGAAAGCTTTTGACAAAATGGAGCATCAAGCAATGGTGCAAATTATGAGGGCAAAGGGGTTTGGAAGGAAGTGGATATCTTGGATGGAAAACATTTTCAAAACAGGAACCTCATCAGTGCTGCTGAATGGGAAACCTGGCAAAAGATTCCAATGTCTCAGAGGAGTCAGACAAGGAGACCCATTGTCACCTCTATTATTTGTCTTAGCAGCAGATTTTTTACAAACTCTAGTCAACAGAGCCAAAGATCTGGGGCTACTAAAGTTACCTCTGCCTATCCAATCAGACAATGACTTCCCAATTCTCCAATATGCTGATGATACCTTGATTGTGATGGAAGGTGACACAAGGCAACTCTTCTTTTTAAAGACCTTGCTGCAGAACTTTTCTGAATCCACAGGGCTTAAAGTCAATTATAATAAGTCTATGATGCTCCCTATTAATGTAACTGAAGCAAGATTGGATATCTTAGCCAACACCTTTGGCTGCTCAAAAGGAACTCTGCCTTTCACTTATTTAGGCCTTCCACTAGGAACCACAAAACCACGAATAGTGGATTTCTTGCCTCTAGTGAATAAATGTGAGAGAAGGCTGGGGGGTATCACAGGCATGCTAAATCAGGCTGGTAGACTTCAAATTACCAATGCAGTGCTTTCAGCCATGCCAACTTTTCATATGTGCACCCTAGAGATACCAAAAACCATCATCAAGCAGATTGACAAGTTCAGGAAAAACTGCTTATGGAGGGGAAATAGCCTAAATGGATCTGGACAACCAAAGGCTGCCTGGAAACTTGTATGCAAACCCAAAAGTGAAGGAGGATTGGGAGTCATCAACCTGGAGCTGCAAAACCAAGCACTACTGATGAAAAATCTGGACAAGTTCTTTAATAGGGAAGATATACCTTGGGTCAACCTTGTATGGGAAAAACACTATAAGAACGATAAGCTTCCAAACCACATAAAGAAGGGCTCTTTCTGGTGGAGAGATACTTTGAAGCTACTACCTCAGTTCAAGGAATTTGCTAAGGTAACTGGAAAAGATGGAAGAACCTGCCTCTTATGGCAAGATAATTGGTATTCTCAGAGCCTAGCACCTCTTTTCCCCCAAGCCCATTCATTTGCAAAGAATAAAAACATCACTCTCCAGAAAGCTTCACTAGCAGAAGACATCACAGACCTGTTTACCTTACCTCTATCTCAGTTGGCATTCCAGCAAGTCAATGAGATCAAGCTCATTGTTGATAACTGGCAAAGGGAGGATCTTAGCAAGGATGAGGATCTTAGCAAGGATGTCTGGACATATTTTAATACAGATAACAAGTTCAAGGCATCTTTGGTTTATCAGAAACTGATAGGGCACCAAGAATTAGATCCAGCCTTCATGTGGCTATGGAAATCCTTTTGCCAACCAAAACACAAGGTCTTCTTCTGGTTACTTATCAAAGACAGATTGAGCACAAGGAATATATTAAGGAGAAAGCAAATGCAGCTTCCAAGTTATAACTGTGCAGTATGTCTGCAAGACACTGAAGAAACAGTTCACCATTTGTTTTGGGAATGCCCTTTTGCGCAACAATGCTGGGGGACTCTGAATATTCAAGTTCTTCAATTTGATTCAACATTCGACAACATCAGAGCTATCAAAGATCAAGCAAACAGTCAGTTCTTCATAGTAATGATAATACTCATGGCTTGGACAATTTGGAAGGTCAGAAATGAAGCAATTTTCCAGAATAATCTACTCAGTATCAATGATTCAAAAGATCTGTTCTTCAAGGAAGCAAAGATGGTCTCCTACAGAGTCAAGACAAGGCTTAAACAACAGTTTGATCAATGGATACAATCGATAAATTAGCTTGTCTGTTTAATCTTATCTTTTTTGTCTCGTTCTTTGTTTCCTGAATCGCCTTGATTCGGTTGCTGTTGTAAGACCTTTCGCCTTTTAATAAATTTGCTGCAGGGGCTACGGCCCTTCCAGTTTCGTCAAAAAAAAAAAGATGGCAGCATGACAATTTCCAACGTGTGATCAAGTGACGCCAAAACAACATATAATGCAGAGTGCAGACTGTCAATCAGGACTAGCATCTTACACCAAAGGATTACATTGACATATTAATAATTTTGTTCAAAGCCAAAGATTAAGGTCACGTCACCATGAGGGTGTTAAGAAAAATATACAAAATGGACTAGGTACAGTTCGGAGTTATGGAGTTCTGGACAAATTGCGAAATTGCTTTAACAGCTTCCATTTCAAGATCATGTTGGTTTAACCCTCTAGACTCTAGGTATTTTTTGCCGACCTTAAATGAGTGGTCACCACCATCAATGACATGCAGTTCATTCTTGCAGGTCATCTTCTTGCGAGTAGACTGAAGTTTATCTAAGGGGCACAGGGCATCTTTACTTCCCTGGTAATGAATGTAAAAAAAAACAATTTACTATTTGTTTCACTTTACAATATTAGAAACAGAAAAAAGAGAAATTCCATTACCTGAACAAACATCGTTGGTACCTTCAGCTGTAAGAGTGTCTCATCTCTCACTGCTCCATTCACTCCCTAGGTCGAACAAAGCATGGTGAGATGGAAAAAAATGATTCTTCGAATTATAATTTGATTGTTATCAGTACAGGAAGGAGCAGAAAACATGCTTGTTCAGCCAGGGACAAAAAGAAATTTGTAGTCTCATCTCAAGGAATGTGCTTAGAGCAAAAATGTAAGTAATAAAAAGGTCACTGCATAACACTACAACATACTAGGTGAACAGCAACTATAAAGTCACAGAAACTACCATTTTTTCCTAATAAAAACTACAGAGGAAATACAAATCCAGAATACAAATCCATTCCTAATCTGGACAGTAGATTAAGAGTTTTAACTGATAGAAGGTAATATTCAGGTACAAGGGAACCCAAAAAAAAAAACAATGTGCAGACCAACCTTTAGTGGGTAACCCAAGCAAACAACAGCAGAAACATCAATGTCAGTGGAGCTTGCCACCACGCAGCTAACCCTGACAATTTTGAATACACCATTGTCAGATATTCGTATCAGTGCAACATGTGCGTTGAATTGAAGCATTACAATCTAAAGTATTCAAATGTTGAACTAAGCGAATAAGATGCACAAATAATGAAACAAACAGTAACATTGTCCACCCAAAACTACCTCGATCCCATGGACTTCCCCATCAAAATAAGAGGGTGCCCCTGATACTTGCCAGCAGCATCCTTCACGATGCCCAGGTGGTGATCAACAAGCTTCTCTGCCTTTGGCGGCGCCCTGCGCTTCCCACCCGACATATCTGCGAGTTCACATTGTTATCTTGCCATGCCACCACTTAGCTCTTGCTGACAAATTTTGATACAAGAACCAAGAGTAACAAGTAGTAGACTGAAATACTGAATCAACTCACATGGGTAGTCAAAGGTCACTACGTCGACAGCATCCAATGCGTCATGCACCATCTTCTTCCAACTAGCAGAACCAATCGACAGTTTAGCACATCACCACACAGGCACTGCCTCCACAGGAGACGAATGTTTCACAAGGTCCAGTTGACCGCTTGGGCGAGAATCAGAGAGAGCTTACTGGACCATCCAGTCGGAAGAGGAAGGAGCACCGGCGCCGTGGGCGAAGACGACCACCGGCTGAAGTTTTGCCGTCCGCAAAGCAGGAGGTGGCGCCGGCACCGGCGAGCCCTGATCCGCGCGGCGGCGCTTGGGAGCCATGAGGATCGGCGATTCACTGGCGGAAGACACCCTAGATTGAAATTTTAGACTGTCTCCAACAATGCAACCTATACCCAAGGAGTGGAAATGGAGCGGCGGCCGTCTGAGCGCGGGAAACTGTCGTCCGCTTCCCGCCCGGGCAGCAAGAGAAGTGGGGACAGTCGAACTGTGGCGGAAGGCCCATATCACGTCTCGTGCGCTTCGTGGGCCGTGTAAATTCGTTTGCGGGACACGAAAATCATCACGCAACTTTTATCGGTACTTGCGTCTCGTCCTCTAGATAATTTCTGAACCTGAAAAAAATTTATTGCCAAGCTGAACGCTTTTCTCCTGGCCGGCACTGTTTTTCTCCTGAACATGGAACAATTTGCTCCTAGTAAACTGTAACAAATTTCTTGCAAACCTGGAATATCATTGTTCATGTCACAAATTAGATGTTCCTTAAAGATATGTTCGTCTAAAAAATATCATTCATATATATATGAAAATTGAGTCTTGCTTTTAAAGCTTTATCGTAATACAGTAATAAAAAATGATACTACCAGAATTTAATTGAAAAAATGTGGTATTTTTCTAACACTGACATTAGAGCATCTCCAAAGGACTTTGCAAATGAATTTTGCATTTGATTTTTTTTGCAAAGTCCCAAACTCATTTGCAAAGTTTAAAAATAGTCCAACTCCAAGGGACTTTACATTTAGACTTGGCAAACCCAAAGTGTGGACCATACCCTCGAATTTTTTTTTCACCGATCGCGCCCGCGCGTTTTTTTCCCTTCACGCCATTTTGACGTACGTCGTGCGTGCCAGTCGCCGCCCAGGCCAGGTCGCCGCCAGTTGGCGCCCAGCCCAGGCCGCGTTCATCGTTCGCGTCAGTTCGGCTCCGTCCACCTCCGTCCTTCTCCGAGGGAAGGTCCCCGCGAGGGAAGGTCCACCTCCGTTCACGTGCCGTGGCCGCGTACGTCGTCCAGACGTGGCCGGGTACGTCGTCGTTCGCGGTAGGGAGGGCGGGCACGCGCGCGGCAGGGAGGGCGGACGGGCGTAGAGAAATCGCACGGGGTGGGGTGGGGGGGCGGGGGGACGGAGTCCGACGTGGAAGGCCGAAATTGTAGATGCAAAGTGGTGGGAAGGTTTATATATATGCAAAGCCTCAACCTCTATTTGCAAAGTTAACCAATTTGCAAACCTTATTTGCAAAACCATTGGAGAGGTATTTTCTACTCTTTTTTACAAATAGGGCAATGCAAAGTTTGTTTGCAAAGGCCTTGGAGATGCTCTTAGGAGTGGGGCTAACGAGTTATTCAACATCCTACAAATACTTGTATAATAGCTAAGATGGAAATTTCAAAATATTTATGTGCAAATTTTCTTTCAAAGAACTGAGATACTTGTACCAAACTACCGTTAAGACTCATCAATGAGAATTTATATGATATTTTTTGGATAAAAAACGGTAAGTCCACACTTTGTTTGGCCTCTTTATTACCCTCAAAAGTCTAAGACCCTATTTGAATTGGTATCCATGTTATCTAGACTATTTTTATAGATTTTTAAATTAAAAATTAAAGTCCATGTGTGCTATGTGGTTTGCTATGATAGTATGTTTACTAGCCCTAAATTTTTGCTTGCCATAGATAGCATGTTGTCCTCAGTCCTCACTGGCTATCCTATACAAAGGCTCCTATAGAACTCTATAATTTGGATGAGTTTTTTATTTTATACAAGGCTAAATTTTGTAGTTTAGAATATAATTTTATCTAGTCTCTTGGAGATATTGTTATATCTAATATTAGCTGGCTAACTATTAGCTACCTATTAGCTCGAGGATGTTGGATGCACAATTAATAAAAAAATGCTACTAAGATAACTATTAGCTATTATTATCTGATTTGATGTAACTAGTAAATTGTTATTATCTAGAGGTGCAACTAACATTAGCTATTTTATTAGCTACACCTATTTAGACCCAAAAGAGATAACTACTAGCGAATAACTATTATTTATACCAATCCAAATAGGGTCTAAAGCAAAGAGTGGTTGTCGTGCTGATAGACCTTGAGGAACAAATAGCATCTAATATCTAATATTGGGAGTAATTGCCTTTTATTTTATTTATGTACTAGAGAGCTATGGGTGTGTTTGGTGTTCCCATTTTAGGCCTGGTTTAGTTTCCAAAATTTTTTAAAATCCTCTATCACATCGATTTTTTTACGCATGCATAGAACATTAAATATAGACGAAAACAAAAACTAATTGTATAGTCACCTAAAATTTACGAGACGAATCTTGTAAGACTAGTTAATCTGTGATTAAATAATAATTATATCAAATATAAACAAAAATATTATAGTAGTAAAATCTAAAATTTTTCGAGAATTAAAGAAAACTGTAGTTTTACCCTAACTAAACCAGAGCAGCATATAGCATATAGCATATCGTGACTCACCCTTGGGTAAAAGCCACACGCCCACACACGCAGCGGCGCACTAGCGCTCTTATCTGCATCTCGCACGAACACGACTGGCTGGCCGGCCCCGTAACCGCCCTACACCATATACCACCCAAGGCACACACGACAACACTCCTTGCTTGGTGAAAAAAAAAACACGCAACACTGTCTCTGTTTACCGGTAAAGTTTAATTTGTTTTTAAACACTCTCATTCTCTTATTTATTAGATTCACTTTGAAAAATGTGTAAACACATATTACACGCTTTTCAAAGCGAATCTAATGGACAGGAGAGTGATGACATATCAAACTTTATCGGTAAAGTTGAATTTTTTTCTTTAAGGACATGTGCCATTGCTCTCCCACCTATTGAAAAAAAAACCGCCTTCCTCTGTTACCAACCACTCACGGTCACAGCAGTATCAAACATGTAAGCCCGAGCACCTCACCAACCACTTGTCCCGTAGATGACTTCGCTACGCAAGCCACCTCGATCTCATCGTACACTGTGGAGAACAGGGCCTACGCCGCCGCTGTTGCCGTCTGCTCGGCCGCTGTCTTGCTCCTCCTCGCCAGCACCGCCATGGAGCTGTCGACGGTTGTGAAGGCGACTGACCGCGCCGGCGTCGAGCAAACGAGCAACCTGATGCCGGTGCACCACGAAGGTGCCCGGGAGGACATCAAGCCTGGCGTGCATCGGAGGGCCACCGTCGGCGACGAGGTAACCTTGGCCCTGCTGAGGAGGAACGAAAGAAGGTTGGATCCGACTGGGGAAAGGCAAAGGTGCTGGACGACGACGACAAAGACCACTCCGACTCTGGCTCTGACTCTGACTTATAGATTCTGACTCTAATTCAGACTCTGACTCTAATTCAGACTTAGAAAATACTCCGAAATTTGGACAGAGGGAGTAAGATGTGGTGTTAGGCCTACTTCCATCCCAAAACCTAAAATTTTTCAAGATTTCTCATCACATCGAATCTTTAGACGCATGTATGGAGTATTAAATATAGATAAAAATAAAAACTAATTATACAGTTTGGTCAAAATTTACGAGACGAATCTTCTGAGCCTAGTTAGTCTATGGTTGGACAATAACTACCACAAACAAACGAAAGTGCTACAGTGTCACGAAATTTTTTCGTTCGGGAACTAAACACGGCCTTAATTATGCGTGGTTGTGTTTTGAGAAGCTAATGAGCAGAATGTACTGTCTATCTAGCTGCAAACATGTTGGTCATACTTTAGCAGTTCAGCCTGCTCTGTTTCGTAGTTGCCATGGCCATCAGCATGTGTGTTTTTTTTTGAAAGTATTCGTTAAGGGTATTCAGCCAACAAAACTAATGCAGCATAAACTAGACAGCAAACCTGTAGCTACGAAAGAAATTTATGGTTCCAAATCAGTTTTAAGGTTGCTCCATAGGCCGGGGCAGAAAATGCTTTGTGGCGACCATATTTAGGCCTTATTCAGTTCCAAAAGTTTTTGTTTTCGCAAAAGATTCATCTCGTGATTTACAGACAAACTGTGCAATTAGTTTTTGTTTTCATCTATATTTAATGCTCCATACATTTACCGCAAGATTCAATGTGACGGGGAATCTTGAAAAGTTTTTGGTTTTTTGGTGAACTAAACAAGACCTTACAAAACCAGTGCCTGGATGTAGTTAAGCCCACAATGCGCTAAGAAGTAAATTTAGTAAATCCTATGATAAAGGATCAAATAAAGGAGAGATACATAGTGATACTACTACAATAATTGACAGTTCATATCTTCTCATCGGGCAGTCAATAAGAAAAATGAGCAGATATATAGACAACAAGGGAGTGCCAAACTGTCAAGACAAAAAAAAAGATATAGCGCTTTCATGTATAGATAGACATTTCATTTACCATAACTTGATCGACTGAACTATCAGCTTCATCAGTAGAATGTATGATCTGGACAATAGCCTGCGTGGTGGGCCTTTTTGTTCTTGTCTTCCTCCAAATAAACATGAAACAGCTACTTGATCAGCATTTTTTCTTGCCAATGAGTCAATTGGCCATTCAATCTGAAATCTACAAACTCAGCTATATGTAGGTGGTTACATTACTGTAGTAGTTTGCTTGTATAGAAATTAATAGTCTTTTTGTATGCACAAGAAACCATGGCAATACAATTCTTCTCTGTTCCACTGAATGGTTTAACAATACAAGTAATCTCTATTTCCCAAAATTTGTGGCTTGTTTTCTTTAGTGACCTGCTGAATAAACTAACAACCATATTTGTCATGTACAGATTACAACTCAGCCCAGTATTTATGTGCTTGATACACCTGGTGTTCTTGTGGCAAGCATACAAGATACGGTTTAAAGCTTGCTTTAACAGATAACATTTTAGATCATGTCTTTTTTGTCTGCCATATATACTCATTTGAAGAGTGCAGATCTTTCTGTAAAAAGTCTGCGTAGAAAACCTTTGAATACTTGTGGATGTGCCTGACCAATAGCTAATTCTTCTTTACTTGAGTAGTGAGGTGCATGACTACATTGGACGTTGAGCACTAATTTGCAGGTCAGTGCATAGGAGTGCAAGTCTGTTTGATAATCAGTTGCTGTGCTGAAAGCCTCTGATGTTGCATTATGCAATCTATACGAATCTTTTAAGCCTAGTTAGTCTATGTTTGGATAATAATAACCAGATACAAACGAAAGTGCTACAGTAGCCAAACCCAAAAATTTTCACGAACTAAACAAGGCCTGGTTACGTTCCTCGTGATTACCATATAGATTAATTCATAACTTGACACAGATACTTGTATTTTCTTACATATATTCTAGGATCAAAGACTTTATCCTTTTTTTCTGAGATAGGAGACAATTTAACAGCAAAGCGTCGGGGTAATTTCGTAAACCTCAAGATTTGCTTCGTAGTGTTATCTAGTTGTATTTTATATTATCTAGAGAAATAGGAGGATTCTCTGCGCGTTGCCGCAGGTACGAAGAAGGAATGTAAATAGGTTAGAGTGTTAATCACTAAGAATCAGAAGATGTATATGTATGGTGTTGGTAATACAACAATATATGTTAATGAATGATGTGGTTTGCTAATGTGAATAGTTTGAATGAAAACATAATGACATGTGTTAGTTGGATGTATTAGTGGATGCTGATGTGGACACTTTGTATGGCGCGATAGTTGAATGTGCTATGTGTTAGTAGAATGTTCTAGTGGATGTTGATATGGACACTTTGCATGCAAAATAAATAGTTAGTGGGGTTTATATCTTTATAAGAGATATAAATATTAATAGGTATATATGACAAGAACTTTATTATATTCTATCTTTTAGTATAAATAAAAACACTAAATTTATACTTGTAAAAAATTTCTTGTGACATGTTGGGGGGGGGGGGCATGGCCCCTGCCAGCCCCCTGCCTCTGCCACTGTTGTAGACAAGCACAAGCACAGACAACGATGAATGCGATGGTCGTGGACATGCGTGAGAAATGAGCAACAAGCAAGGCCTAGTTGCGGGGCACTATGGCTAACAGACAGGCATTGCCATGACTAGGTGTGATGGCTAGACACAGCGTCTGATAGACTAGGAGAGGGATTTATGTTATGGATAACGGTGCTCGGACTGGAGAAGAACCGCGGAGAGAAATGGCGACGCGGAGGCGACCCACACCTGCGTCCTTGCCGCCGGCCTAAGCTCCGCCGCCAGACCAGCCCCCAAGTTTTGCCTCACCTACCCCCGCCTCCCCCCCCTTTTCCCCACCCCTCTCCCCACCCCCTTCTCTTCCTCCCTGCCTCTACCGCCCCGCCTGCGTCCGTCCCAGATCCAGAAGACGACCATGGCCGAGTCGAGCTCCTCCCGCGCCTGGGCCCCCAAGGTGCATAACGCACTCGAGGCTGGCTCACCGGGACGCCTCCTCCATGCCTTGGGCAGCAGCGGCGCCACTCCCAGCCGCGCCTAGGCGGATCTGGCGGACGAGCCTCTGCCGCCGCCGTCAGACTTCTTCCTGGGCTCGCTGGGGCTTCTGCGGGAGGCCCTCGACCGCGACCCTGGCGAACGTGTCCTGCTCGACCTGGACGACGTCTCCGACTCTGAATCCGATTTGGATCTAGAGCCCCAGCCGCCGCTAGAGGGGAAGGGCAAGGCCCCGATGCCGGTCCGCGCTAAACGCCGGAGCCGCGCCCGCCGACGCCCACCGCGCAGGCGTGGGGCCGGCCTCATGGAGGCCGCGCGGCGAATAGCTCCAGCTCCTCGGGCGGGTGAACTTCTACAGCGCCGCTCTTCGCCGGACCGCCCCCCGCACCGCCGTGGCGCGCCACGCTCTCAAGACACTTCCCCACCCCACCGTGGCCTCCAAGAGCATCGCGCCCTCCAACCGGCGCGCTCCCCCACGACACGCCGATGCGCGGCAGAACGACGGGCATCTCTGCCATCCATGCATCCGCCGCGGGTGCGCGGCGCTCCGGACGACGTCGGGTTCTTCAACGTCGAAAGCAAAAGACACGGCCGCGTGCGCACCCCTCCACGCTCGCCGCCTCGCTTCCCCCCGGCGGAGTTAAACGGACTCTGCTTCAGTTGCATCTGTCCGGGTCACGTCATCGCCCAATGCGATTTCCCGGCCAGGTGCTACAATTGTTGGAAGGAAGGACACCGCGCAAGCAACTGCCGTCTCCCTCGACAGCGGCGTGGAATCAAGTGCGTGAGCTCCCCGCGGTTCGAGGTCGGGGCCCGCCTGGGGGGACCGCTCTCATGGACGGCCGTCGAGGGGCCCCGCCGCGGCACGCCTACATCGCGCGGCCTCGCGCGGACACCGTGTCTGGTCGTTCCGTCTCAACCCCAACTTCCGTGGGGGGTCCTAGGCAGCGGCGGCGCCGCACGATCTTGGTGGACTCTGTCTCCGGTGCACCGCAACCTCCACCAGCACCGACGTCGCCACCCCCACCACCGCCTCCACCGCCGACGCCGCCTCCACCGCCCGCCCTAGCGGCCGTTCCTCCACCGATGTCGCCCGGGAGGGGTGGTCCAGAGGAGAGACCCATGGTCGATGGCGCCGCCGCCGCAGCCACCGCGGTGGCTGCAGGCGCAATCAGGGCATCCCTGGTCGTTGTCCCACGGACGATGGCGATCCAGAATTTAGAAATAAGCCTCTCCCACCTGGCACTCGTCGCCACAATCACAGGCAACCGGCCCTTCGTCTCCACAGCAATGATCCAGGACACCCTCTTTGCCCGCTTCCAGATCAACGCCAAGGACATGGACATCAAGGTGCACGAGCCCGAGGACTTCCTCGTCCGCTTCTCCCACCGGGAGGACAGGGACCGTGTCCTGTCTGTCTTCCAGGCCTTGGGGAGCCCTCATGCCCCCTAGATGGCGGCCCTGGACCCGGGTGTCTGCTGCTGTGGCCTGTGCGTTCCACTATCGTGTCGTGATCGCGCTCCGCAATGTGCCGGCACACGCGAGGACCACCGACACTGCACAACGGGTGTTAGGCCGCTGCTGCGCCGAGGTTGAGCTTACCAACCTTAGGGACCGGCCCTTGGAAGATGATCGAGAGTACTTTGTTTTCGCTTGGTGCTGGCACCCGCAACTCATCGAACCTGAAAAGTTGTTGTATATCCCAGAGCCTGACATCCGGTCTTCAGAGTCGACGGAAAATGCTGTGCAACGAGGCCTGCACTACATCGTCCGCGTACGCGTCGTGGCATTTCAGAACCTCGAGCTGCCGGGCGATGAGCCGCCCAACGATGGCGATAACGCTGATGATGATGAGCAGGACCAGGCTGAGGATCGTGGAGGCTGGGACGATGATGACCGCTACTACCCCACGCCACGCCGTAATTCTGACTGTGATTCAGACTCCACCGACCCACGCCACCGGAACAGCCACCCCTATTGTGACTATCCCTCTGACAGGGATGGTGGCCAACAGGACGATCTCTGCCTGGCCTTGAAAGTGGGAGAGGTGCTCTGCTCGCTTAAGGCAGGGCAATTCCATCCGGCTAGCATGCCAACACCACACACGACACCAACGCCAGCAGCATCGTCATCATCGACTCTCAGACCCACTGAGCACGCCCATGACTTGGGCACCCCGGATGGAGGCCTCCGTTCACTTGAGTTGCTGCTCAACCATGCTCAATCCCCGCCTAAGGGGTTCATCGGCTACTTCATTGGTGAGGCCCCAGTCCTGCTGCAGGCCGGCGGCTTTGTCGTGCCAGCCCCTTCCAGCCCAGGAGGCGAGGACTGGTGGGCGACCCTGGCCGAGAACGAGCTACTCACCCCCACGCTGCTGCGTGTGCGGCCCGTGAACGCTCTGACTCCAGCCACTGAGGCAAATGTACGGGGGCCAGGGAGCCAACTCGAAGCAGATGGCCACACTCCGATAGAGGAGGGCCACAACAGTGTGGCGCGCTGGGAATGGACCAGCGCTGAGCACATACCAAGCCTTCATGGTTTCATCGAGGCCATTCGACTCCCCTTGTAGGAGCCTGTGCTCCTCACTACGCCACGCGCGCACGTCCCTAGGGGAAGGCACAACGATCCACTTGAGGATGAAGCCTGGCTGCCGCGCAGAAGCTCCAGGCTTGCTGCGAAGTCGGCCTTCCGTGACCCCAACCCGGAGCGCCAAGCCAAGACGATCATGATCTCCAGGTGGACTGGGAAAGCAGCAAGCCACGTTGCGGATCAAGACGTTGACGACGAGTTCCGTGCAGTGTTCAAAGCTGCGAGCCTCTCTGCGAGAAAAGAAGTCATGGCTGCAATGTTCCCATGGCGGGGGAGCAAGACGCAACCAGCCGGGGGTAGGAGCACACTTGTGATATAATGAGCGCCAACCATCTACTGAGCTGGAACGTGCGTGGACTCAATTCCCACGTGCACCATAACGCCATTCGCAACGTTGTCTTCGAGCAACGGGCGTCCATCATTTGTTTGTAAGAAACTAAAGTTGATGTAATCCTTGACTCTTTAATCAGCGACATGATGGGTTTCGACTACGACTATGCGTTTCTCCCTGCCTTGGGTGCCTCCGGCGGTGTGGTCTCCTGCTGGCGGCGTGATCTCTGGAGTGGCACCACTCATAGCATACGATCTTTCTCGGTCACGGTGTCCATGTCACCACTAGGGGGGCCGAGGAGCAATGGTGGCTGACCAACGTCTACGATCCCCGTCCAGAGACGAACGCTCGGCGTTCCTGCAAGAACTCCGCGACATCCGTCTGGCCTGCCTAGGCTCTTGGCTTGTTTGCAGAGACTTCAACATGATCCTCAACGTAGCTGATAAGAACAACGGATGCCTGGAACGCGCCCAAATGAGACGCTTTCGGCAAACGATCAATGACCTACTGTTAGATGAGCTATTCCTGCATGGTAGGCTATTCACTTGGTCCAACAGACGAGGTGAGCCAATGTTGGAAAGGCTGGATCGTGCGTTTGGATCTACCGAATGGACTCAGAGGTTTCCCGCCCACCACCTCCGTTGTCTATCCTCGGATCACTCAGATCACGCACCGCTTCTACTCATACTGTCCACAAACCCATGGCCACCTCCAAGGTTTAGCTTCGAGGCAATCTGGACGAAGTTCCCAGGCTACAATGAGGTCGTGGCAGCTGGCTGGGGCACGTCTTAGCATGCCAGCGCCTGTCGGGCCATCCACCAAAACTTAAGGAACCTCGCCAGGGCTCTCAAGAGCTGGCGCGCTTCGGCCATCAGCGACGTGCGACTACAGCTTGGGGCGGCCCGCTCCATTGTATACTTGCTAGACACCGCACAAGAGTCTAGAACTCTAACACCTGCTGAGCAGGAATGGCATGGACAACTAAAGTCTCAGACACTTGGACTCGCGTCCCTCGTGCGAACGATGGCCAGGTAGCAGTCGTGTCTCAAGTTCCTCAAGGAGGGTGACGCATGCACAAAGTTTTTCCACCTTCAAGCCTGTCACCGGCGCCGTTGCTTACTATCACTCATGAGGGTCAGACTTTCACTGAGGAGGAGGCCAAGGCTGGCATCATCCACGGCGATTACAATGACCTACTTGGGAAGCTGTTCAGCCGCACCCACAGACTGGACCTGTCACTGCTGAACCTCCCAACACCGGACCTCAAGGATCAAGCCCGCCCCTTCACAGCGGAGGAGATCGCCGCGGCCGTGCATGACACCCCATCCGACCGGGCGCCTGGTCCAGATGGGTTCACAACAGCTTTCTTCAAGTCCTCTTGGGAGATCATTAGTGTAACACCCCAGTGTTATGGTTGCACATGATTTTTGGAGCACTGCAGTTGTGATATGTAATTTGTGTTTGAAATATGGCTTGTTTCTTTAATTAAATCACATAAAATAATTGGTGCTTATGCTGGTGCTCTATTTTGGTGGTAAACTTGTTTATGGTATTCCTAAGGTATAAATAATCTGAAATCTGTTGTTTGACACTATATAAGTCATGTCTATGAATTTATGAAATAAATGCCTTGATACATGTTAAATGCATATCTTTAATTTGGCATGTGCATTGGTCCTGAAATTTTTATGGTGGTAATCTGATGTTATACTTGTGCCTCTGTAATTTTTGTAGATTTTTCTGAGCACTTTAACTAATATCTTGTAAATATGCCTTATCTAAAATTAATTAATAAATGCCTTGTTAAGTAATTGTTTTGGGGTTTTCAACTGATGATCTGGTGACCTTGTATTATGTTTGTGCTCATGAGTCATATGGTTGGCATAGTTTGTGTTTTGATCATGTCATTAAATAATTAACTATAGGGTTAAATGCTGTTCTGGAGAGCAAGTGAGTAATTTAACTTTGCTTAATGATAACTTGACTTTCTGTGAAACTTGTATAAAACAAAGTTGTTCTAAACTTGTTGAACTAACTGTGGTTTAAATTTGAGGTCATTTGGCCAAGTAGTTTAAAAGTTATAGCTGTTCCAAGTTGGGTTCCAGAAATAGGGGTTCTCTGTTTTTCTGGGACAGAACCTGGAACTTTGTTAAAATGACTAGTTTAATGTTTGAATCTTGCTGTCATGTTTAAAGATGAGTTGTAGACAATTTCCTAAGCTTTCCAGAATGTCCTTACTCATGTTGGTTGGACCTGTCTATCTATACTTATGATTTATTTACTGAGCATACTTGTTTTGTGTCGTTTGCTGCTTTGGTGCCATGATAGGTTTTGGGTTATGTTAACTTGTTTATTCATGTGAGTTAGTATAACTCTTGCTCCGTAAATGAGTGTCCAGTGAGTTGCTTGTGTTATTAAGCATTCATCTGTAGCATGTGCACCTTCTCATTCATCGAGCATGCAATAGGTGCACCGGATGTGACAGTTTCCTTCGAGCTCCAAGCGAACCCCGAAGGCCAGGAAGGCAGCCAGGAGGTGGAGGTCCAGCAAGCCGGACTCGAGGAGCTCGAAGAAGAAGTTGAGTGCCCGAATCACGAGCCGGCATCGTTCGTGAAAGGCAAGCCCCGGAGCATTCTAAGCCTCCTCTATTTTCGAAAGTTTACTTAATACGTTATATCTATTGATGCATTACGTATAGAAGTTGTGATGAAACTATTGCTGCATTCTACTCTATCCTTGTCCAGATAACTCACCCTCCCTGGTTGTAGAGTTAGGTTCGAGTAGCAGCTTAGTTATGCTTTAATCGGTAGAAGTCGGGTGATATCCTGTCATCCGCGCGATATAGGGTTGTGTCGGGTCACGATGGTCTATATGTGCTATCGTGGATGGAACCTGGTTAAATTGACTTAAGCCGGGCGGAGTTTTGCAAGTGTGTAGTAACTCCGTCTGTGGCAGCTAAGGACCGATCGTTGTACGTCCTCTTGTCATGTTGAACGCATGCCTGACACTTAGTTGGCCGGATAACTCGTTCCGACCGCGAAGCCGAGTAGTATGACTCAGGCCGGAAGACCGGCAAGTATAAAGTGCGCATTACCGGAGGAAGTGCGGTGTGCGGGGGACCATTGGCGTAAGTCCAAAGGCAGGTGAGTTAAAATTCCTGACCTCCCTGGCAGAGTGGTAGCCCTGGGAGTGCGGCGCTGATCGGAGCCGTGATTTCTGAGTCGTACCAAAGGTGACCCGTTGGCTCTCCGGCAGGGGATGCTTGGGTGAGTGCTAGGAATAAACCTCCAGCTGGATAGGAATTCGATTCGAATCGCCGTCTCTCCCGGTTAGTGAGAACTTGACAGAGCAGCGGCAAACGTAGCATTCACTAATGAACTTGGTTCATGATAATGATGATAGCAAGAAGAACATATGATGAATTTGGTATGGTTAATATTGTTTGTAATAATCAAGTGATGTGTTGTAGTACAGGTGCTAATCTAGTGGTAGGTTGATGATAAATAAATATGATGCTCTTAAAATGACTTAGTTGTAAGTTAAGCTTTTGGCAAAAGGTGAGTCAACCAGCTCCACTTAAAATTCAGCCTTGCATGATCCTTGGTGTCTTTTGTGTTTTACTAGACGGGTAAGTCTAGCTGAGTACATCCTCGTACTCAGGGTTTATTCCCACCTGTTGCAGATGATATCTTCTATGACGGTTTCTGCAAGACCTGTCTCCATCCCGCTGGGGATGAGGACTAACCGTTGGGCACGGTTCTCTACTCTTCTCGTCTATGATGCTTTTGGAAGGATGACCTAGACTCTGGCAGTAACAAACTCGCGAACTGAACTTTGAACAAGTGTGTGTAATTATTTTGCTTCCGCTACTTCGAACAAGTGTTGTAATAACTTAATACTCCGATGTGGTGCCGCTTCGACGGCAATGAATGACTATGTAACATTCGTTGTGTTTATGTTGAACTATTACGATCTTGGTTTGTTGCGAGTTGGTTTGAAGTCCTTCGTGATTTCGATTGACTACCGGGATTATATGGGCTCAAGTTTAGAAACTTGATTGTTTGACGATCGTTTCTGCACTTGAACTCTTATAATTTGGTCGGTTCTGTGACAATTAGCGACGACTTCCTAGCAGCATTTCGCAGTCTGTGGGCGCTGGACTTCCGAGGGTTCCACGACCTAAACACGGCCACCATGGTCCTCCTTCAAAAGAGACAAGCGCCTCAGGGACTCAGGGACTACAGGCCTATTAGCCTGATACACAGCGTCGGTAAGCTTTTTGCGAAGACATTGGCGTTGAGACTGGCACCTCGGATGATGGAGTTAATCAGAGGCAACCAAACGGCCTTCATCCGCGGGCGTCAAATCCATGACAGCTTCAGAACGGTGCAGCTGGCATGCCGATTCCTACACTCCAGCAAGTTCCCAGTGGTGCTTCTTAAGATCGATCTTGCCAAGGCCTTCGATACGGTGGCCTGGCCCTTTTTGCTGGAGGTCATGGAACACATGGGCTTCCCGAGTCGCTGGTGGGAATGGGTATCTGCCATGCTACGCTCAGCCAGGACGCGGGTACTGGTCAATGGATGCCTGGGCATGAGGATCTGCCATGCGCGAGGGCTGAGACAGGGAGACCCCCTTTCGCCCCTGCTCTTCGTCATTGTAATGGAGGTACTCAACGCGTTGATCCACGAGGTCGGCCGACTTGGATATCTCACGCCCCTACCCAGCGCGGTAGCACACTATCGAGTCTCTGTCTACGCGGATGATCTGGTCATCCTACTGGCTCCAGCGGACCACGACCTCGCGGCCATCCGCCAAGTTCTGGAGTTATTCGCGGGGGCATCAGGGCTCATGACCAACATCGACAAGTGCACCATGACTCCGATCGCCTGCTCCACCGAGGATCTGTAGAATGCCTTGCAGGCGTTCCCGTGTCGTGTCGAGCCTTTCCACACCAAGTACCAGGGCGCACCTCTGTTGACTTCCAGGCTTGCCAGGAGTAAGGAACAAGAACTCATCGACTCAGTGGCTGCACGCGTACCCACTTGGAAGGCACATCTTCTTAACCATGTAGGCCGTGCCAACCTCGTCCACTCCACGCTTTCGGCCATACCTGTCCACGTCTCCATCTGCTGCTCCCTCTCGGCTTGGGCGCTCAAGGCAATCGATAGGACCAGGCGCGGCTTCCTCTGGGCAGGAGCCCAAGCTACGGCCGGAGGCAAATGCAAAGTTGCTTGGCCCGTTGTTACGTTGCTACGCGAGCTGGGGGGGCCTCGGGATCCCCGACCTACGGTTCCTCGGACTTGCGCTGCGCCTACGTTGGGAATGGAAGCATAGGGAATCACCAGAAGAGGCCTGGGCACAGCTGCTGGCGCCCGTCGAGCACAAGGTTGCCCACATGTTCCAAGCTTCGACCACATTCTCTGTGGGTTACGGCGAGCTGGCTTTGTTCTGGACCGACGCCTGGCTGCCCTAGGGGCGGATCTGTTACCTAGCGCCGGCTGTTTTCTAGGCTGTGCTAAGGCGGTGGCGCCGGCGCTCCGTTCGCGACGCGCTACAAGACAATCAGTGGGCACGGGACGGGGCTACGGCATCCACGGTCACGTACATGTCCCAATTCATTAGATTTTGGACCCTCTTGGACGGTGTACAGCTCGACCCTTTCACCCCAGACACGATGGTCTGGCGCTGGACTTCGGACGGTTCGTACTCTAGTGCCTCGGCCTACCGTGCCTTCTTCGTAGGCCGCGTCACAATGCGCGGGGCCAAGGAACTGTGGGCCGTCCGCTGCCCGCACAAAGTCAAGTTCTTCTTCTGGATTGCTCTCCATGGCCGATTGTGGACAACAGAACGCCGCAAGAGACATGGCCTCCAACAGACCGACGACTGCGCCCTCTGCGACCAGCACGCCGAGCACGCTGACCACCTGCTGCTCTCCTGCCCCTTCTCTAGGCAGGTCTGGTACGGCGTGCTTCTTTGGGCCGGCCTCTCAACGCTGGTGCCTCAGGGTCAACAAACTTTGCTTGACTGGTGGCTCAAGGCGCGAAACGAAGTTTCGAGCGCGCTTCGCCGAGGCTTTGACTCCGCGACCCTTCTAACGGCTTTGATGATTTGGAAAGAACGAAACAGGCGAACGTTTGATGCAATCTCTTCCACTGTGGACCAGCTACTTCGCAAAACCAAGGAGGAGGCCGCCGAGTGGGTGGCGGCAGGGTTTCGAGACTTGACGATATTCAACTCTGTCTAGACCGTCGTCTCTCTATCCTACCCATCTCTCTTAGGAGCACAGCTTGTCGCCTAGAAAGTACAACCAACTACGCTCCGCCGTAGTAGCCGGCGTCTTTTGTAACTTGTGTTGCCCGCCGTGCCTTTGGTACCTCACCATTTGGAACGGAGGGATGTAACTTTTAAACTCTCTTCTTCTTAATGAGGCACGTGCAGCGCACGTTTTCGAAAAAAAGCGTCTGATAGACTATAGCAAGCGATGAGTGGCAGCCGACATACAAGCGCAGGCAACACTTCGACAAGTGGATAGACTCACTGAACGACCAGCAGCAGTAGCCTGGTGCGAGAGACGACTGATAGAAATACATGGAAGGTGAACTATGGGTCAAGTGGGCATCCGTAGAAATGGGCAAGAGGTGGGACATAGTAATAAAAGCGAGGTAGGTCTCCTATTTCTTTAAATGCACTGCCACAATGATAGTTAGGCCAGTCTCAATAGAGTTTCATTAGAGTTTTATGAACATTAAATATATTGATGTGACACTATATTAATAAAAAGAGAGATGATAAGAGTTTCATGAGAATAGAAAGAGTTTTATAAGGATGAAACTCTTCTATACAGTTTTTAAAATATGGATGCGTTGAAAATTGAGTCACGAAACTCTCACGAGCATGACTCTACAACGGCATTGGGAGAAATGGGCAAGAGGTGAGACCTAATAATAAAAGTGAGGAAGGTTCAAATATACTGCCACAACGATAGTTGGTGGGACAGAGTGAATATAAGGGAGAATACATACTACAACATAAATGGAGATCCACGGATGAATGGTGATGAGGACGCCACTTTGTGGGCAGAGCTAGAGGCGGTCCTTGCCGTTGTCCTCTGCCCCGTTGGATCGATCGGCGCATAGGCCCAGCCCGCACCACCAGGCACCAGCAGCGTCGGCCCCACCGCATCGGGCAGATCCGACTCCCTGGTCGGAATATGCTCTCCTGGGTCCTGGGTCTTGGCCCACTCACGCATCAATCACCACATGGCACATGCCCAATCAGGCAAGGACGTGCGTGGGACGCCGCCAGGGACAGGGAGCCAATGGCGCGGTACCACCCACCCAAACGTTGTCGCTGCTAGGGGGAATAGGACGCGGAGACAGCAGGTAGGAGGAGTACTGTGGGATGGCACGCTGGACGAGTAGGAGCAGCTGCCGTGACTTGATGAGTGGGCGTGAGGGAAAAAAAAGGAGCATCATGCAACGTCGATTCTCAAGCAAAAATGTGACATGGAAAGTCAAAAGGTTAGCTAGCACTCAAGATGGCCTTCTTTCTTTAGGAGATGTTTGTTACTGGTCATAGTCTACCACAACTAACTTTACGTAAATGTGGTAAGCTATAAAAAGTATGGCTTACAAATTGGTTGCCACACTTTGCCATGCCTAAAGGAATCTTGCCATACTTTTTAACTCTATGACATGTGGAGCCCAAAAAAATCATGTCTAAACTTAGTTGTCAACCAAACACTTGCCAACTTGGTCAAACTTGCGTAAGATTAAGTGTGGCAAATTGTGGCTAGCAACCAAACAACCCCTATTTCCTTAGGGTCCTCTTTTCTTTTCCTTTCTGTTTTTTTCTTTTTCTTTCTAATTTATATTAGACTGTCCCACAATAATACCCAAAATACAAGGAGAACGTATCCTATGTAAACCAGGCAAGCTGTGTAAACTTGCAAACTTTTGATCAAGGCCACAGGATCTTCATCTGATGGACACAGAGAGAGGTGGGTTATTTTAAAAAAAACGCCCACCATTAGACTAACTATTTTGTTTTTTTGCAAGTCACCCCTTCCTCATCTCACATACGTGAGTCCCTCGGCCTCTTCATTTCTCCCGTACGGAAGTCACGCGTGCAGTCCAGAGGTCGCACCGCCACCCGTCTCTTCGACTCATTTGCCGCCGCTTGTGAAGATGAATGATCATCGGCCGCTGGACTCAACTGCAGGCGCCGGATCGGCTACGTCAACTGCCGTGAGCCCAGCCTCACGGACCTCGGCATCGACTATGTCGTCCGCCGCGTCATCAGGGCAGCGCTCGAGGCCATCGCATGGTGCCGGGACTGCAAGGCCGGACTCAACTGCTGGTACATTGTCGGGTCCTTGTCATGGCGCCTAGTCGAAGATTACCGTGACTCACGAGTTGGGGGCGACCAGGGTAGACGAAACAGGGACCAGGCGTCGAAGTCCATGGTGAGGTCGGCGGCGCTCGAGACCGGCGGCGACCGACGACTCGAGAGAGGTGACTCGCGGGTGGCGGCGGCTCTTCTGTGCTCGAGATTGCCATGGTTGGTCTCCTACGGATGGGGTTTGGGGGTGATTTGCAAAAAACGTGATTACAATTGCTAGCCGGCGGGCGGCTAAATGCAAAATGAACCCATCTCAGCTCCTAGGCATCGGATGGGGATAGAGATGAGCAACGGGCCGGCCCGGCACGGCCCGAAAGGGCACGGGCCCGTATGGCCCGCGTGCCACCGAGCCGTGCCTGCACAGCCCATCGTGCCTGCCTGACGGCCCAGGCACGGCCCGTGGGCCGATTTTCGTGCCGGGCCGGCCCGAAAGGCACGAGGCCCAATAGTGCTTCGGGCCGGCCCATGGCCCAATATATGAAAAACACCAAATTTAATACAGAATTTAACAAAGCATAAATACATTACATTCAAGTCACATACATTAATACTTCACAATTCACATAACACAATATACTCTCAGATCATATTTTACTTGCCAAAAGTCACAAGTTTCACAAGTCATAGAACCTGATACTTCAAGTTTCACAAATTTCATTATACCGTGCCGACACCGTGCCTGCTGTTAAAAGCGTGCCGTGCCGTGCAGCGGGCCGAGGGGTCGGCCCAAGCACGGCCCGCAACGTGCTTCGGGCCGGCCCGGGCCCAGTTAGGATCGGGCCGTGCCGTGCTCGGGCCGGGCCAAATGACCGTGCTTTGGGCCGTGCCTTTGGCCCGCGGGCTGCATGCTCAACTTTAGATGGGGATCTTGTGGTGTTGATCAAGAGTTTGTAAGTTTTCACAGCTTGCTTGGTTTGCACTTAATACACTCCCAAATACAAGACCTATTTGATTTTTGGGCAGCGCTACCGTCAAATGGTTCAATACCCATTCGGCATTTTCTCTAGCAAACATGACCCAAAAGAGAATCCTTTCTGCAAATAAGTTTCCATGAGAGAGGATACTCATATTTGGGTTGTGCCTCTTAGACAAACATAAAAAGGTCTCCCATATAGATAGTCTGTTGAAAGTTAATTTTAGATCATTGGCTACCCATTTTGGGTTTGGGTTCCCATATGAATTAGTTGTTGGAAATAGACTAAGCACAATTTCAATCATTTACGGATACAACATTCGTTACCACATGTTGACTAAACTTGACAGAAATGGAAAACCATCTCTTGCTATTCCTATTCTTATCATTTCAATCCTCAGGCTTTGTTTAGTTGAAGAGATGAAATTTTTTGGGTACTATAGCACTTTTGTTTTTATTTGATAATTATTATCCAATTATGGTCTAACTAGGCTCAAAAAATTCGTCTTACAAATTATAGACAAACTGTGCAATTAGTTATCTTTCTGATATCGAAGAATGAGAAAGACTAATCTGAAGCTTATTCTCTCTAGTCTATCATCGTGGCTAGATCTAACCACAATAAAATGGATAAAAGACCGGGGAAAATTATTCTACGGCTAGTCCATCATCATGGCTAGATCTAACCACAATAAAATACACAAAAGACTTGAGGAAAATTATTCTATGGTGGAGACTCCATCTCCACCTTGATGTTGCCGTTTGGAAATAAAAGTCTTCATGTCGTCGTACCGGTGAGGATGCTGACGCCATAGTTGTCACCCCCATCTTCAATAAAATCGCAATGGAGAAATTGATTTTATCCTACCCTCCTGTCGCCGCTGGAGAGGAGGATATAGATCCCCAAAACCACAAAATTAGCATGGAGAAATCCTAACACTATGGACTCGATCTACTGAAAAAACATATTAAAAATGATGGATCTCCACTCCCTCCGGCCTGCGCCAATATGCTAGAGGGGAAGGGACGGGGACCAGCGTGGAGGCGGGTGGAATGTTAGCATGATGTAAATATAGAAATGTCATCCTGTACTTGTGCACCTATGTGGTTGGCTTGCATGCCACCCCGACTGCCTTTATATGTACACTATACACAATATGGAATATCATCATTCATTCCAATCACTCTTTCAGTGAATCCACTTCTGATCTCTGGAAGAACACACAACCTAAATAGAAAAAAGTGGACCTTGTGCTCTAATATTATCAATTTTAATACTAGATCATGACCCATTTGTTCGAGAGAAAAACATCATGACCCTTTGTGTCAATTGTTGTGATGACGCTACAACTAAGGCCTGTGAAGTGTGCTTCTAGAGGATAACCTATGTGTTAGATCATGACCCATTAATTTGTTCAAGTAAAAAACATCATGACCCTTTGTGGCAATTGTTGTGATGACACTACAAGGACTATGAAGTGTGCTTCTAGAAGATAACCTATGCGCAAAACTAATGGATAAGTGAATGTATCACTTGCAAAGGTGAATAGTCATGTATGTTTTCAAGCACCAAGCTTTTCTTCATACCTAGCAAGACTAAAGGCTTTAGCTTCTCCTGTATCCTCAAAGCCAACTCCCGAACATATAATATGATAAAGATCATATATGAGGTTGAGGAAGACTTAAGCAACATGGATGCAGTCCCAAACTGCAGGGAAGAAATGGCATTCAAAGAAAAGGTGCTTAATTGTCTTATTTTTGTCACACAAGCAACACTTTTCAATGCCTTACTAATTATGTTTAGCTAAGTTTTCTTTGTTAGAATGACTCCTCTATGAAAATATCAAAGAAAAAATTATCTTGAATGGAGCATTTAACTTTAAAATGATTTTGTTTAAATTGGGAACCTCTAGATATATCCATGTAAAATAATGTAATTTGACCGAAAACTGACCTATTGGGTCCAAGTTCTAGTGAAACACATTGCACAACCGTGGGATGACATCCTAGAGCAAATAGTAGAGGCCTAAAAGGCGAGTGGGAGGAGAGAGGACGAAGAAGCACAGTAATGGAATCCACGACCATAGACCGGTGAGAGTACTGCTTGGCATGGAAAACAATTGCACATGGAACATGAGACACGTTGGACAACCCAGCTAGCCATGTAAATGGCATACATGATCAACAACACAGCAGCGACATGGTCTACACCAATGAAGGCATGCAAGGGACAATTGAATAAACCTAAAGCCAATAATGACTAGCACACTATGCTTAAATCTGCCCGACATTAAAATGCCATACAATGAAATCATGCAGAGGTTCTGGTGAAATCTTGTGTAAGCCTGATACTAGCAATCCAAGGAAGAAGTGCATTGTAAGCTACTAATTTATGTCCAATCAATTATGTCAACACAAAATGTTTAGAGGTAATGCATGTACTAATGACCTCAGCTATAGTGTCTTACCTCTAGTGATTTTGTATAAGGATATTTTGACCCCAAAGTTAAGTTTCCCAACCACATCATCTCCTAGAATCCCACTTGGGACCCACTTTTTATTATGAAGCATCCATAATGGAGAAAATCATGTTTCACCTTTGTAAGACTAGCTCAAATGTATGTGAGTCCCCAATTTTCCAATAAGCCTGAGATAGAGTCGTCGAGCCTAAATACTTGATCTGAAGTATGTGCCTCCAAGTCCCATCTCCTGTATGTAACTTCATAAGCCATTTACTAAGAAGCATGGTGTTTTTAATACTCAATTCATGAATTCCAAAACCCCATTGATTTTATTGCTAACAAAATATGTTCCATTTGGCAAGGCAATACTTTCTCATTTGGTCATCACTTTGCCAAAAAAAATCAAGAGAATGTAGTAAAATTTTCAATACCTCATTTGGAATTGCAAAGAAAGACATTATGTACAATGAAACAGTCTTTCTTTGTTTGGAAAATGTGTTCAATCTCATCATTTACATTAATTGATAACTCATGCTTGTGATAAAGGTTTTAACCCAATCGATCCATTTGGACAAAAAAACCTTCCATATGTAGAGTTTGTAGAAAAAAAGGCCATCTAGGCTTGTCATAACCTTAACCTTACCATAGGTTTTCTCAAGATTTATTTTAAAAATGACCCCGTTCACTTTTTTTGGATGGAGCTCGTGTATTGTCTCATGCAAGACAACAACCACTACTACAGAATGAGGCATTGGTCGATGCCCAAAATCGCCAAAAACCTCGGCCTTTTTGCGGCCCGGGGTTAAAGGCCCCTTTAACACAGGTTCGTAACACAAACCGGTGCTAAAGGGTCCTGCCCAACGGCTACTGACAGGTGCTGTCGGAGCAGAGACCCTTTAGCACCGGTTCGTGTTACCAACCGGTGCTAAAGGCTCCCCTTTGGCACCGGCCAGTGCCACGGGCCGAGGAAAACCCTTTAGCACCGGTTTTTGCCCTGAACCGGTGCTAAAGCTCCGGTTTATAGGCCCGCCCCCTCCTCCCCTCTGCCCATTTGAAACCGAGAGCACCATTGTTGTTCTTGAAGCTTCTTCTTGCTTGTTCTTCATTTGTTCTTCATTTCCGACGCCCATCGTTGATCTTCTTCGATTCCGTCATCGTCTCTTCGTGCTTGGAGGTGACTAACTTCAGCATTTCTTGTCTTTTTCATATTGTTTTCGTCTTGTGATGTTCTCATCATTTTTAGCTCAAATCCACTTTGTTATTTTGAATCATTCACATGAATTAGTATCCATATATATATATATATATCATATTCCATGGTTGACCTAGTATTAATGAAGTTTGCAAGAATGAATTATAGTATCTTTTTATGATCTTAGAAAGTAGGATAGTTCAAATTAATGAGAAGGATATTATTAGGTTCTTCTTTAATCATACATGTTTACTAGTAAATGTAGAATTTATAATTGTTTAAAAATTGAGTATGGATAGTAGATGGCAACCGTGACCGGGTCTTCGGTCTCTCAACGAGTTCAAAAGCGATACCGGCCGGAACTCCCTCTCATTACTTGTGGCAAGCGTGGGCAGAAGATTGTGATGGAGTACAAAGTGTCGAAAGAGGGAGTAAACAAGGGTCGTATATTCTACAAGTGTCCGGATCGTAATGTGAGTTTTTCCAGACATTTGCTTATATATGTGCATATTTTTTAAATGATATTAATTAAACTTTTGATTCTCTTTTTTAATTTCAGTGGGACAGTACCGGCGGATGCACAGGTTGGTACTGGGAGGAAGAATACATTGAACACATTAAGAAATCTTTTTCACAGGTGGTTGAGGCTGAAGGTGGTGAGGCAGTGAGCCGACGAAAGGAGTTCAATGATGTTGATCAAACGAATGATCTATCTATTATAGTTGGGATCAGACGCGAACTAATTATGTTGCTTAAGTGCATTTTAGTTTTGGTTTTTTTAGTGCTAGTTGCGATTGTATTTGTTGTAGCCAAGCTTTCCTGAATTAATCAACTATGTATCTTAGGCATGTTGTGCAATAAGATGAGAAACTATATGTGTGCATGGTTTTCATAATATATATGTTATATTTAATGCAGATGGTAACACGTAATTGGATGTATAATGCCGATCGGCGCTCCGAAGAGTTCATTAATGGCGTGCACTATTTCTTAAGTGTGGCCGAGACAAATAAGAGGGACGGTTTCATGTGCTGTCCATGTGCCGTGTGCAAGAATTTGACGGAATATTCTAACTCAAGAACTCTTCATTCGCACTTATTAAAGTCTGGTTTCGTACCAAACTATATTTGTTGGACCAAACATGGAGAAAGAGGGATTATAATGGATGAAGGTGAAGAAGAAGAAGAAGTATTGGACCATGCCAATATTATTGCTCAGTACGGTGGCTTCAATGATGTTGCAATGGGGGGAGATAATGAAGAAGAGGTAGCGGCAGAAGATGATCGGGGCGATGATGCTTTTGGTGATGCCATCCGTGATGCACAAAGAGAATGTGAAAGTGATAAAGAGAAAGCCAAGTTCGAGCGCATGCTAGAGGACCACAGGAAATCGCTATATCCCACCGCTGAAGAGGGGCAAAAAAAGCTGGGTACCACACTGGAATTGCTGCAATGGAAGGCAAAGAATGGTACATCTGACAAGGCATTTGGGCAGTTATTGAAGATCATAAAAAAGATGCTTCCGAAAGGCAACGAATTGCCTACCACTACGTATGAAGCAAAACAGGTTGTCTGCCCTTTGGGATTAGAATCCAGAAGATACACGCATGTCCTAATGACTGCATCCTCTACCGTGGGGAGGAATACGAGAATTTGGATGCATGTCCAGTATGTAAGGCATCACGGTATAAGATTAGGCGAGATGATCCTGGCGATGTTGAGGGTGAAGAATGTCATAGGAAGAAAATTCCTGCCAAGGTTATGTGGTATGCTCCTATAATACCACGATTAAAACGTCTGTTCAGAAATAAGGACAATGCAAAGTTGTTGCGGTGGCATAAAGAAGACCGTAAGATTGACAATATGCTGAGACACCCTGCCGATGGATCCCAGTGGAGAGCGATAGACACTGAGAATTCCCAGATTTTGCAGATGATGCTAGAAACTTGCGGTTCGCCTTAAGTACAGATGGTATGAATTCTTTCGGTGAGTAGAGCAGTAGTCACAGCACTTGGCCAGTTACTCTATGTATCTACAACCTTCCTCCATGGCTATGCATGAAGCGGAAGTTTATTATGATGCCGGTGCTTATCCAAGGACCGAAACAACTTGACAATGACATAGATGTCTACCTAAGGCCATTAGTTGAGGAACTTCAACTTTTATGGAGCAAACCAGGAGTTCGCGTGTGGGATGAGTACAAAAAAGAGCACTTTGACCTACGAGCATTGCTGTTTGTAACAATCAATGATTGGCCAGCTCTAAGTAATCTTTCAGGCCAGTCAAACAAGGGATATAATGCATGCACACATTGTTGTGAAGACCTTGACTATGTATTTTTGAAAAAATGTCGAAAGGTCATGTACCTTGGCCACCGTCGGTTTCTTCCTGTGAACCACCCAGTACGAAAGAAAGGCAAGCATTTTAAAGGCAAGGCAGACCACCGAACCAAACCTCTCAATCGAACCGGGGATGACGTACTCGAAATGGTCCAGGATATAAAAGTGGTATTTGGAAAGGGACGAGGCAGCGAACCTATTCCCAAGGATGCTAAGGGACACGTACCCATGTGGAAGAAGAAATCCATATTTTGGGAGCTACCTTACTGGAATGTCCTAGAGGTCCGCAACGCGATCGACGTGATGCATCTGACAAAGAATCTTTGTGTGAACTTGCTCAGATTCATGGGTGTCTACGGAAAGTCTAAGGATTCACTTGAAGCACGACAAGACTTGCAGCGCATGAAAGAACAAGACAACCTGCATCCAGAAAAGACAGATGATGGACGTCATTACTTAAGCCCTGCTAGCTACACTCTGAGCAAAGAAGAGAAGGAAAGCATGTTTGAATGTCTTAGCAGCATCAAGGTCCCATCTGGATTCTCCTCCAATATCAAGAGAATAATTAATGTGCCAGAGAAGAAATTCCTGAACTTGAAGTCCCATGACAGTCACGTTCTAATGACGCAATTGCTGCTGGTGGTTTTAAGAGGAATTTTACCTCCACACGTACGTCTAGCCACCGTAAAACTATGTGCATTCCTCAATGCAATTTCTCAGAAGGCAATCAATCCAGAGCAACTAGCTACTCTGCAAAATGATGTCGTTCAATGTCTCGTCAGCTTTGAGTTGGTGTTCCCTCCATCCTTCTTCGATATCATGACACACCTCCTAGTTCATCTGATCAAAGAGATTCGTATCCTCGGTCCTGTGTTCCTACACAACATGTTCTCCTTCGAAAGATTCATGGGTGTCCTAAAAAAATATGTCCATAGTCGTTCCCGGCCAGAAGGAAGCATTGCCAAGGGCTACGGAACAGAGGAGGTCATATTCTGTGTTGACTTTTTTGATAAATTGAAGGAGGATAGAAAAAGATGGCTAAACCCAGAAAAGCCGTACTTTTATGTAAAGCCATCGGAACTGAGGGAGAAGGTGGCGGACTAGCAAAAGAAGCAACGCGAAGCTCAGAAAAAACCAGCACTTTCGGACTATGAGCGGTCTCTGGTCAAGTCTTCACAGCCTAAGAAGAGAGTAGGAAAGGGGGTCCCACAGCTCGGAGGAGTATCAAAACCGGTGCCCCCTTTGATTTTGCCAAATCAATACGGTTCAAATCAAGACTTGATGCCAAAGAAATCCTTAGCGTTGTCTGAGCTAGACTCGCTTGAGCGTTACTTTGGACAGAGCGGTTTAAATATGGAAGAAATTGCCGCTATTCTTGGATGCCAAACATTTGAAAAAGCCGAGGTAGTTGATCAATGGAGGGTAAGATATGAACCAGGCAGGAGTCTATTCGACCCTCAGCGTTTACACGAGCTCGGCACACAAATGTTTGCAATAAACAAATGGTGCATTGAGGCGTCTAAAAGGGGAGAGAATTGGATTTCTGTTCATATTAGACAACATCACTACTTCCGGGGAGATGACCTCATATACATGCAGTTCGATGAATTGCACCAATTATGTCACCTCGACGCTCTCGAGAAATCTCTTGTCAGCTGCTTTTGTCTGTAAGTATTTTTTTCTTTTTATTATACTTCTAACTTCTTTAATTACATGTATATAATCCTTACACACTTAGGATTTGTATGTATATATGCAGGCACCAAATGAGATAGCTCAGAATCAGAAATGACAATAATATTGGGTTCGTTGACCCTTATATTGTTTTCAAAGCTTCGCAGGCAGTGTGGACAGCAGCTCATGAGACAGAAGTCTGCACCAATCTTATGAGGTTCTTTGTGAACCAAAAAGAAAAACAAAAAATACTCTTCCCCTTCAACTTCGAGTGAGTTATATAGTTATTAAGTGCATGCATATTTTATTTTAATAATTATTACTAGAGACAAGTTTTATATAGTTATATATAGGCCTGACTATATATATGTGTGTAAACAGCTTTCACTGGATACTCATGGTCATTGAAATTCCCAAGAACCGGTTGATAATCTTTGACTCAATGAGAAAACCACAAGAAAATTATCAACAAATGGTAAACATTATTCAAAGGTACGTAATGTCGATCTCAGCTAGAAGAATATCATAATATGAGTCTGTAATTATTAGTTCACGATCCACAATGGTTGTGTGTAGGGTTTGGGAAAGATTCATTGACCGTGAACATCTCAGTGGATGTAAAGCGCCGCTTAACATAATACATCCACAAGTAAGTTCTACTAGCTAGCAAACTTTCGCTAACTTTTAGCCTTCTTATTGTCGTGGTCGTGAATTTTTTTTTTATATATATATCGTACAGTGGTGTTTAAGACAAGAAGGGGGAAACAATCTATGTGCATATTACGTGTACAAATTCATGATGGCACAAGTCAATCAAACACCCACAGAGACGCTCAGAGTACGTTACATGTCTCTTTTCATTATCTCCTGAATTATATTGAATAACTTAGATAACTAATACCTTTTTTATTTATTTTAAATTAAAGACGGAATGGTTGAGAGAAAAGGTCATACAAAAAGACCGAATCAAAGCTATCCAAGAGACGACAGCAGGATTTCTCCGCGAGCAAGTGATCAATCCAAACGGCGAGTTTCACTTCAACGGCAACGAAACTCTTATTCCAAACAATGATGATCATTTGTATCGTTTGTAGACATTGGGAGAAAAAACTCTATGTATATATGTGTTACGAATTTTGTACATATAAAACTATATATATATAAAGCTTTTTACATATCTATTTAATTTTTGATATGACCTATTCATTTTATTATAGGCAAAGCTTAATTATTAAGCTAAGCCTATAATTTTCATTTATATATGCTTAATATGCGTGTAATATAAAAATATTTTTGTATCAGCAAAAACATGTATTGAAAAACCTATTATTATTATATAAAAATAATAAACAGAACCGAAGAAGTGAACCAAAAAAAAGAAACCCTTTAACACCGGTTGACCAACCGGTGTTAAGGGGGGGCTTTAGCCCCGGTTCCCCGAACCGGGACTAAAGGGTGGGCCTTTAGTCCCGGAAGGGCAGCACCGGCTCGGGAACCGGGGCAACAGGCCGTTCCCGACCGGTGCTAATGCCCGATCGTCCAGCAGTGAACCCTTCAATGATGTTCTGTCCTCTCATAACCACTACTACATAACTCATTTTCGCAGCAGGATTTTCATTGCCGGTTTGGCCAGAACTGAAAGTGATAATGCTTCACCATTAGTTCAAAGCGACTAGGCGCAATGAGGCGAAAACAGAGTGGAGAAAAGAGGTTTCACCATTCTTGGGGCCATTTTACACCACGAACTTGATGCATTATGGATGTTGTGGGCTTGATTTAAACACATTACTGATGCTATTAATTATTATGCTACATTTAAATTTATATTCTAAAAATTCATTATCACCATTGTAGCGAGACAAGCATTGGTGATATGGTAAATCAACAATGTTGAACTCGATCTTCATCATCATTGGATCAAACATTGCACCAGTGGTAACGAGCTCTTCATAACTGCTAGATAAAACACTGCATTAGCGGTGATGAACTCTTCATCCACACTAAATGATGCTGCACCAAAAGTAATGTCCTCTTCAATAGCGCTAGTCGTCTGCTGCACTGGTGGTGATGAGCCCTTCATCACTGATGGATCATATGACAGACTGACAGTGATGAAGAGATCATCACCACTGGATGGTTACTAGAATGGTAGTGTTGAAGAGGACATCAGCCTCAGATTATATGCCAAATGGACAGTGATAACTGTGATTATCACCACCTACTTTCATAAACGACCATCAAGGGTGATGGGCGCTTTTGAACCACTAGTGATGAAGTTTTGTCGAGTAGTGAAAAGCTAACTGAATTGGCTTATAATATGATTGGCCACCGTATTAACACCAATAATAGCCACTTCAGTGAGGATTTTAAATTTGATGTTGAGCAAATAAGTGGGTGTATACTGCTGTATTTAACTAGATGATACCCACACGTTGCTGTGGAATTTATAGTGTTGTATAGAAAGAGAATTTATGGAGGGAGCATGTAGAGGAAAAATGTCGCATAGTATAATAATCTTGGCTTCTTCATAATTTTAACTTGAAATCTTAAATATGGGAGACAATGACTCATCTTCAATGACTAATTAAGAAGCTGGACTTGTCAAAAAAAAAAGAAGCTTGACAAATAAAGTGTCTATCAGTCAAACCTTATCTATTGATAAAGAAATGTATAGAGAGGGAAGAGGAAACCATATATTCAAATACTCACGTGGAAGCTGTAGATAGCAATCCATTATGAATAAATACAGATTAAAATTAATACAAATCGTTCTTTCTAAAAGCAGGATGTGAGGAAAAAAGTGGTGTACGAAAGTGAGCGTTGCTTGGTTGTCACCGAAGATTATCAGGTAACAAATAGCACATGACTACATGGACAACACATGTTACTACATGGACAACACACGCTAGAGAATCAGGTAATAATACAATGCCTGTTGGATTATTGGGAAAATCATCCACCGGATAATAAGTAAGGATCAGATAGAATATAAGAGGTCATACTAAATTTTAAAGGCAAGGTATAGAAACCAAATAAATTACTAATACTAATGACTACTAATTTTTAAAATCTAATTTGGTCGGCATGTTGATGTAGCATTGTGTAAACCTAGATTCACAGGGAGCTTTTTACTTGTGTGCCATTATAAAACTTCAAAATGACTCATGTATCATTGAAGTTTTAAAAAGCTCCTAAGTACTCTTGTATGAATTTTTCTTTTCCCAGATGCCCTTTGGTCATTTTTGCTTGTAACAGCAGGTAACGGCCAGAGGAAAAGACAATTTTGCCCTCGGTTACAAAATACATCAAAATTGTCATTCTTTCTTTAGGTGCCACTATATTTCTATGATTAAAAAATCACCCTTTTCTCGTACCATTATGACAAAATTCATGACAACAACTATGTGTGCATGTGAAAAAAATTAATAATTGTAATAATAAATTTAAAATTGATCCAAAATAATGGATAATTACGACAACCACAGTAAATATTTAAACTAAATACATTCAGACATAAACACGGTCCAAATGTATCATGACGTGAAATCAGCTTTTCGCAACCACAGCAAGCTGACTGGTGCACATCATGATAAATTTGGACCTCGTTTATGCCTGAATGTATTTAGTTTAAATACTTGTTGTGGTTGTCGTAATTATCTATTATTTTGGATCCATTTTAAATTTATTTTTACAATTATTAAAGTTTTTTACATGCACACATAACTGTTGCCATGAATTTTGTCATAATGGTACCGAGAAAAGGGTGATTTTTTTAAATTATAGGAATATAGTGGCACCTAAGGGAAGAATGAAAATTTTGATGCATTTTAAAACTGAGGGTAAATTTGTTTTTTTCGCTGGTTGTTACCCGCTTTTATAAGCAAAATTGACCATAGTGGCATCTGGGGAAAGAAAATTTCATACAAAAGTATTGAGGAGCTTTATATAACTTCAATGGTACACAAGTTATTTTGAACTTTTATAATGGCACAGGTAAAAAGCTCAGGACTTGAACCGAAGCTTGGTGCAGCCTTCAGGCTTCATCTCCTCTGCTTTATCCGCTCAGCTCCTCTCTGTCGGCGGCCTTGTTTAGTTTCCAAAATATTTTATAAAATTTTTTATATTTATCATCACATCGAATCTTGCGACACATGTATGGAGCACTAAATATAAATAAAAGAAATAACTAATTACACAGTTTATCTGTAATTTACAAGACAAATCTTTTAAGCATAGTTAGTCCATAATTAGACAATAGTTGTCAAACACAAACAAAAATGCTACTATTCCTATTTCCAAAAAATTTTGGAAACAAACAAAAGTGCTATTATTCCTATTTCCAAAAAATTTTTGAAGTAAATAAGACCTTGGCCTTCGTGAAGCCACGGCCGCTGGCTTTGGCTGCCTGATGGATGGATGGACCATGGTGTATAGTTCTTGGGCGCCTCCACTGCCCCGTCGCCTTCGCTGCACTAGCCATGTCCTTGGTAAGACAATCGCTCTCTCGCAGACTCAGTAACGGTGTGAAGTTGTGCACTGTCGTGAGCTGAAGGGCAGGCAGATTAAGCAGCCCATGTGTAGAGAAGACCATGAGATGGAGGGAGACTAGGGGACTAGAACAGTGGAGAGAGACCAGGGGACTACAACAGTTATGGGTTTTTGTTAGTCTAAACCTATGCCCATAAATATAAAATTTTCCCACTAAAAAACCCATGGCCTATTACGGGTTTAATTTGGTGCCCAGACCCGTGCCCATCGGGTCATGGGTACCCATCGAGTTGCCCATGGGCTTGTCCGTATAGCAACGAAGAAAAAAAATAAAACATGAAAATCATGTCTCACATCATGAAATTGTATTCATTCTTCCCATTTTTCACTTGAATGCAGATATCATCTTGTATATGTCTCTGAATATAGTAGTTTAGTAGAAAAATTTAAGATATTATGGACTGATATGACTACTTCACTGTGATAGATTGAGTTTTTAAAACCCATGAGTTTATAGTTTTGGGTATTACATCCCCGGAGCCATGCCCACAACAAACATGTTGGGTGTGAATTTTTGCCCATTAACAAACCTATGGGCAGAGAAATTGACCTATATCCTTACCCTAGTAGAGTAAAAACTCATCGGTTTCGGGTTTCGAGTGTCCATTGCCATCTTGAGGTACTGGCGTGGATATAGGACAGGACGCTTCAGGTCTTCATCTGTTGTAGGTCACCTTTAATGACCTCTCAAATTTTTTTGATAAAACTTAGGTCTTGTTTAGTTCCACCCAAAATCCAATTTTTTTTAAAGATTTTTCATCACATCAAATCTTGCGGCACATGCATGAAGCATTAAATATAGAACAAAAATAACTAATTGCACAATTTATCTGTAATTTACGAGACGAATCTTTTGAGACTAGTTATGGTTGAATAATAATTATCAAATACAAATAAAAGTACTACAGTGTTCAATTCAAAAAAAAAAAAAAATCAAACAAGGCCTTAGCTGGGAAACCATCTAGGCTAGGCGTTTTGTTATGTTCCATATCAAAAACTGCATCGTGAATTTTCTTTTTTGTAAATGGGGAGGTTAGAAATTCATTTTCTTCTAGTGTTACTTGTGGAGTAGTGGTATGAGATCAAACGCTGAGCTATCTAGGCAGGGTAGCAATCCTACCCGTGGGTGTGTATACCTTCGGCTATTGTTCCCGAAGGGTGTGGGAGTGGCTACAAAATTCTACTTGCGGGTGCAGATACAAAGTGATGGTATATCACTTCACCTATTAGTCCTAAACATACAAACAAATCCACGTATTCTAGTGATAATCTAACTCAAGGATGCGGGAACCCACGAGTACGGTACCCTATATGTGCAGGTATGGGTATAAAATCTTACCAATAGATATGGAGTGTGGGTATGAAATTTTACCCGATAGCCAATTTATCATAGGCGGGCATTTACTCCACTCGTACCTTACCGATCCCGCTATCATCCCTATACCTAGGGCACACAAGGACTCCGATCCTCTGATGGCCAAAATAATTCCTCATTTTCGCACTTTTCTATCCTTTAATTTTTTCCTCCTCCTGATCAAGCGAGAAGATGTGCTCGTTATTTTTGCAATTAGTTAGAAGTTATGTGTGTTATTATCTCATAGAAGGACATCTTCACCTTAGCCCTTTAGAACATTTAATTTTATCTTCTCTAAGTAGTTGAGTTAATTGATCTCGAGCAAGAGCAAGAATGCCTCGCTCCACTTTATACAGATGGCAAATCTCTCAGCCGCTACATCGAGCTCATTAATAATGATCTGTCAATTTGTTTTTGCTTTGTGTTGTCTATTGTTGTGTGCTCTGCCCACACACAAAATATCATCGTAGAGCACTCAATTTATTACTCTATCGACTGGTTTCTGTGAGAAATGAGTGAACGAGGTATCTTGGCCGAGGTCCTCGGTTACGTGTTTATAGGCTCAGGGAAAATCCTCCTGGCGCTGACGAACTGACGATTATATTAGTTGGATTACAACAGCCGATTGGCTACATTCAAGGAGAACCAAGAGTTACAAATACAATGAATTTAGACTATGCCAATCTAGATATACAGCTGCATGCTAACAACTTAACGGACCATATAATCTAACATTCTCCCGCAATCTCAGCCACTTACAAGGTTGAGATTGTCAAGGAAGTGCCTAATCTTCGCAGCCGCAATAGGCTTGGTAAAACCATTAGCAAGCTGATCCCCGGACGAGATAAACCTGACATCTAAGAGTTTCTGAGCAACATGTTCTCTGACAAAATGAAAATCGATCTCAATATGTTTGGTTTGAGCATGAAACACCAGATTGCTGTTAAGTATTTTGCACCCAGATTATCACACCACAACCTCACTGCAGGAGGATGAGGAATGTGCAATTCAAGTAAAAGCTTTTGCACCCACATCATCTCACCAGTGGCGTTGGCAAGTGCTTTATACTCCGCTTTAGTTGAAGAGCGATACACAGTGGGCTGCTTTTTGGCACTCCAAGAAATCAGTTTGTTACCCAAGAACACAACAAAGCCCCCTATAGACCGTCTATCATCTACACAGCCTGCCCAATCGGCGTCTGAAAAGGCACTTACCATCATAGAATTTGACTTGGAGATCTTGACACCGACCTTTGAAGACCCCTAAACATACCATAGTATTCTTCTCATGGCACTATAATTGTTAAAATATTAGGCAAATTCAGCAGCAATTTAATCTAGAAAATTAACATGATAATTATGTTGGTGACATCGAAAATATGATTGTGTGTTCTATACATAAACGACATGTAGACAAGGCTAACCAGCAAGAATCTAACACAAGACCTTGTTGGAAAGAAGAGTATAGGATTATACCCAGCGGCACTAGAGCCAGTTGCGCTAGTTGACATAGCGTCTGTCGGAGTAGTCGTCCCGCTCGATGCCGTGCAGGAGTGTTGCAGTGCCGATCAACCCGATGACGTGCGTCGCCACCAGGAAGAAGAGGATGATGTGAGTAGTCGTGCCGCCAATGACACTCCCCAAAAATATGATTGCCGCCCTTCACCTGTGCAGATGAATCCAAAGACGGCAAGCGTTCCGGAGGCCTACTCCTTTCAGAACTGGTGCACGCAAGTACTGGAACGGGGAGAGCTTTTGGGACAACAAAACTTTGGTTATGTGTGCAAGCGTCTATCTCACTCAAAGAATAGATGACCATGGGATATTTATATCATAGCCAGAGAAGATGAGTGGACGCAGGAAATCAAGAGACAGTGCATGAGACGTCATGAAATAAACATTCAAGAGGAGAAACACCCATCATCATGAACTAATAAACGCTCACAAGAGAAACTCATGCCATCATAAATGAATAAATCCAGTAACTCATGTCATTAGGATAGGAAACTCATGTAACTCCTGAAACTCCCATTTTAATCAGGTGTTAAAGAGAACGAACTCCTGCTTTTACTCTTCTTAAGTGGCAAAAAAATATCACATATAATATGGTATTAAACCATCACATGCACATTATTTATACAACCATTAGAATTATTTGATAAATTAAATATTTCATGGGAAAACCCACAATATATCTAACAATCCCCACCAAATTCTAGGGGCACATGATAAATAATATTAAGTCCATAGTTCTTTGATATATCAGAGTTTCGATAGAGACTGTTAAGTTGAACATCCACCTAGAATAAGGGTTGTACACATTCACAACTGAACAATGGACTATGCCTTGAATTGACAGTTTTGTGCGAAATGTGTTTGACCAAAACTCTTGACTCGTACTAGGCTGTAAGAAGCATCCCCTCTGTTTGAAGCATATAAGTCATACTTCCTGGCCTTTCATGAGCATCTAGAGATTACCCATGTCTCATAGACTGTGACTAGCAGCCGAGTTCATATAGGTGTGTTCTTTCTAGAATGTTCTGTAGGACAATATCCCTGCTTAAAAATAACCCACTTAGATCACATTAAGAAATTAACCAACCTTCCTTACTGGAGAAACGGTGCATCTCCAACAAGTTAGACTTTACTATAAGGGGTTTCTCCCTCAGTCAACCACTAGCTTGTTTCGCCATCCTACTTCACGGGATCTCCGATCACATAGGACATATTACCACTATGGTATGACTCAAGTGAGTCTCAAGCCCAACTCCTTTGATGCACCTTCTATCACATTGCATGACAGACCCTTAGTGAATTGATCTGCCAGATTCTTAGATGTATGGACATAGTCCAATGAAATTACTCCAGAGTTTCTCAATTTTCTGGAAGATTTTATCTTCCTTTTCACATGCCTTGTGGACTTCATATTATCCTTAGAACTGTTAACTTTAATTATCACAGTTTGATTATCACAGTTCATAGAAATAGCTGGTATAGGTTTCTCTACCACCGGTAAATCCATCAGGAGTTCACGAAGCCACTCGGCCTCAGTGCGAGCGGTGTCTAATGCTGTGAGTTCTGCTTCCATTGTAGACTTCGTTAAGATAGTCTGCTTGCGAGACTTCCAGGAGACAGCACCACCTCCAAGCAAGAACGCATATCCGCTTGTGGCGTACAACTCATCAGCATCAGATATCTAGTTAGCATCACTATAGCCCTCTAGTACCCTCGGGTACCTAGTAAAGTGAATGCCATAACTTATTGTACCCTTCAGGTAGCACAACACCCTTTCAAGTGCATGCCAATGTGTATCTCCCGGATTTGAAACAAACCGGCTAAGTTTACTCACAACAAGCAAGATATCTGGCCTTGTTGCGCTGGCCAAGTACATAAGAGAGCCAATTATCTGTGAGTACCTTAATTGATCCCGTGCTATTCTGCGATTTTTCCTTAATAGCACACGTGGGTCATAGGGAGTTGGCGAAGGCATGCATTCACTGTAACCAAAACGGTTCAGCACCTTTTCAACATAGTTGGACTGCACAAGAGTTACCCCACCATTTCCTTCTCTTAGTAGCTTAATGTTAAGAATGACATCAGCCTTACCCAAGTCTTTCATCTCAAAGTTATTAGATAAAAAATCTTTCACTTCTTTGATCACATTGAAATTATTTCCAAAGATTAATATATCATCCACATACAAGCACAAAATCACGGTATCTCCCCCACCATATCGATATTAGACACATTTATCAGCTTCATTTACAATAAAACCAGCTGATGTTAAAGTTTTATTAAATTTCTCATGCCATTGCTTAGGGGCTTGTTTTAGGCCGTACAGGGATTTTAATAGCTTACAAACCTTAACCTTTTAACCTTTTGCTATAAATCCATCAGGCTGATCGATATAGATCTCTTACTCAAGCTCTCCATTCAAGAAAGTTGTCTTAACATCCATCTGATGGACGAGAAAACCATATGAGGCAGCCAAGTACAACAACACGTGTATAGTCGTTAGACAGGCAACAGGAGAGTAAGTATCAAAATAATCTTCTCCTTCCTTTTGAGTATAGCCTTTAGCCACTAGCCCTTGCTTTGTTTTTCTCAATAGTACCATTAGTTCTTAATTTCTTTTTGAATACCCACTTGCACCCCACAGGTTTACATCCATAAGGATGATTAACCACTTCCCAAGTCCCATTAGACATAATAGAATCCATCTTACTTTGAATAGCTTTTTTCCATAAATCAGCATCAAGTGATGAATATGCCTCAGCAATGGTTGTGCGAGTGTCATCCACAAGGTATATAATATAGTCTTCACCAAAGGATTTTGCAACCCTTTGTCTTTTACTCTTTCGAGTCACTATATTATTATCCTTCTCAGGATTTTCATCATGGGTTTCTTCATCAGCATGTATTACCGGTTCAAGTGTATCATGCAGAAAAATAGAATCATTACTAGAAGTGCTAGGTGTATTCTTCATGGGAAATTCATTCTCAAAAATGTTGCATCTCTATATTTCATAATTGTACCAACAATCACATTAGGAACACCAGAGTTTATTATTAAAAATCTATAACCCACACTATGAATGGCATAACCAAGAAAGACACAATCAACAGTTTTTGGTCCAAGCTTTGGCTTTTTGTTTATTGGCACATTCACCTTTGCGAAACAACCCCAGGTTCGCAGGTAAGAAAGATATAATCTCTTCTCCCATTCCTCGAATGGTGTACTCTCTTTGTTCTTTGTGGGCACCCTATTCAGGACATGACAAGCTATCAATATAGCCTCACCCCACCATTCCTTAGATAGTCATGTTGTCTCTAACATGGTGTCACACCCATATTTTAAGAGCAAAATAGGATGCATAAAAGACTCATATGTGCCCCAGGAATAGTCGCACACATAAGTAGACAAATCTCAAATGTACCATTGCAGTGTTTATTACATAGCGGAATATAATAAATCACATAGTCTCATACAAAAATGATAGCATAAAGTAATCCAAGCTCTCGACGGAAGCTCCACACAGGGACACTGTTGACTGGTTGACTCCAAACCTAGTACTCATAACGGTAATCCTCATTCCAGTCATCTTCATTATCATATCCTGAGGTGTTGGGAAATTGCAAGAGTGAGCACATATCGTACTCAACAAGTATAACCAGGGGTTCATGAGGCTCAAATAGCTGACACTGGTTTGACTGCAGTTAGCTTTTAATAGTGGATAGCATGTTCATAATTAATGAGCAATTGTCAAGGTAGCATAAATAATCCATTAATCACATGATCAAGTGTAAGCATAATTAATCTCATAGCATAAACGATAATCAAATGAACATAATAACATAATAAGCTCATCATCTTAATGTAGATGTCCCCAAGGCCGCTCCTGACCGTGAGCTCGGCTAGTATACCAGTTTTACACTCTGCAGAGGTTGTACATCTTTACCCATGAGTCGTGATTTACCCTTTCGCCCGAGGTGATCAGCCTCTTAACCCACTACCAAGGAAGATCGGCAGGGATCACTATGAAGCCTTTCAAAGGTTTCGTCTAACAAGTTAGGGCCATTAGATTCACTCGGCAGGCAGATATAGAGCCCCCCTTCCATGGCACATAACCCACAGCCTATACACACGGACAGAGGCCACACTATACCCAACGTGTCTAGCCATTCTTACGCCATTTAAGGTAACCGCTAACAAGCTAGAAAAAGATCCTCATACTGAGCTAAAGCCAGAGCCATTATAGCCCTCATGGTTGCACTGTTATCCCGGGTGATCACGTACAGACAAGATCTCATATAGTTATTTGTCATCCCTTTACGTTCATTGCACAGCTATTAATTATCTTACAAGATCATGGATTAAATCAAGCACTAGCACATTTACAACAAATGCATATCAAGTAGGTAGCAAGGAATACAGGTAACAATCATCTATGATTTTGCTAAGGTCGACAAGGTGATAGCATGCATATGATATATATGTGTACTTAAGTGAATAGGTAACAAGGATGATCCCAAGTTATACTTGCCTTGATCAAAGCTCTCCTAAGCCTGCTGGTCTTCAAATGCTTGAGCTTGAGCACCAACGTACAGCTCACCGTCTATTCCCAAACATCAATCAACAACACGCAATCCAATGGAGACAATCATACACAAAGCAAACAAGGTATAATTAGAACATTACACCAAACAGTGGTAAAACAAATATAAAAGTTTATGAAAATATTCTACGGAGCGCTACGATCACACAAACGTAAAGTTCACGACAATCGGAGTTAAAACGGAGAAGTTATGCATTTTCCAAGATTTCCTATAGAGAAATAATTAATTAAATAGTACCAGGAAATTAAAAAGTTTCAAAACAGTAAACTAATATTTCTATCATGTAGAGCATTTAAATACGAAGCTAACGCAATTCGAATGGGTCAAATCGGACTTAAAATGAGCATTTTATAACCAAAACAGTTTCAATGGCATTTCTGTAAATTCAGGAAAGCGTATTTTGACTAACACGATCGGAAATGCGTATTCCAATCAAGAAAACGTATTTCCCGAAAGGCGCTTGGACTGCGCGTTAAAATGTAAAACTTTCCAGGGGCTCTTAAACAAAAAGTGCAGCGAACCGTTTTCTTCTAATCTGGGCGCTTGGTTTTGGATCCTACGGTTGAGATCGCTCCGGGGAAAAACGGGCGGCGGGCCGGCCGGAGCTATGCCTTCTCACGGCGGCGCGCCATTGAAGCCGCCCTGGAGCTCGCCGTCGCACGCAGTTTCCGCGAAAACAAGCACGAAACGCCGAACAAAAAGTACCGGTGCGAAGAGAAGGGAGAGGCGAGCTCGCCTACGGTATTCTTTCGGCCGGAGATGGCTCAGAGAGGTGCCACTATGCGCGGCGGCGGAATCAACCCTCGGCGAGATCCAACTCGGTGTTGTGACGAGATTAGACGGTTTTCTTGGTGCATAGATGGAAAAGGGGTGCGCGGGCGAAGCTAGGAGCCTAAATAGGGCTCGGTTGGATGCGATTAGGAGGGAAATCCCGGGATATCGGGCTTGGCTCGATCCGGCCGAGTCCAACTCCCTCACGGCGAGAGGAAGGAGGAGAGCTGCGCGCTGACAAGTGGACCCGGGATGTCAGCGAGACAAAGAGAGAGGAGGGTGCGGGCTGGCTGGGCCACGGGGAAGGAAAGGAAATTGGGCCGAGACAAGGGGGAGGGAGAATGGGCCGCGGCTCCAACGGGGGGGGGGGGGAAAGGAAGCTGGGCTTGCTGGTTTCCAGGGGTTTCCCCCCTTTTTTTCCTTTTTTTTTCCAATTCTTTTTCCCAGGAGTTTTTGAGCAAAACAATTAAAATAAAACAGCACAAAAATAACTATGCTCCAGCATGAATGCAAAATCACATTTCAAACCTTATGATGATTTTTATTCTCCACAAAATAATTTATTTGCTATATCCAATGCCCAAAAAAAATACTTAAAAAAAACAAATTACTTCCTATTAAATAAAATTCAAATTTTGGGTGTTACACATGGCGTTAACCAAGTTAGTTAGAGTACGGTTCTTTCTCTCTGCAATCCTATTGGACTGTGGTGAGTATGGTGGCGTCCTCTCATAAATAATTCCATGCACCACGTAAAACTCAGAAAATTCATTTGAGAAATATTCTCCCCCATGATCGGACCTTAAATGTTTTATTTTCCTTTCAAGTTGATTTTCTACCTCAGCTTTATAGATCTTAAAATAATGCAACACTTCATCTTTTGTTTTTAATAAATACACATAGAAAAATCTAGTACAATCATCTATAAAAGTTAAGAAATATCTCTTGCCACCTTTAGTCAACTCTCCATTCATCTCACACACATCAAAATGAATGAGATTTAGCGATGCCAACTCCATCACCGCAGCAACCTTGTGAGGCTTGCGAGGTTGTTTTGCTTCAACACAAGCATGACACTTAGAACTTTTTATCACATCAATTTTCGGAATTAAATTTAAACCAGCTAAGCGAGTCATGCTACCAAAATTAATATGACATAAACGTGAATGCCAAATATTAATATCAACATCATGGCTGACATGATTCACAGAATTAAAACAAGTGTCTGTCAAAGACAAGCGGAACAAGCCTCCGCTCTCATAGCCTTTCCCAACAAAAGTACCATACTTAGAAAGTACGAACTTATTGGATTCAAACACAAGTTTATAACCATCTCGACAAAGCAAAGAACTACTAATCAAATTCTTCTTTATTGAGAGGACATGATGCACGTTCTTGAGCTGCACGGTCTTTCTCAAAGTAAGCTTCAGATCGACCGTACCAACACCACGTACAGCCGCACGTGCCCCGTTCCCCATCAATAAGGAGGAAGCTCAGCCTGCCTAATTAGTAGAAAACAATGAAACATCAACACACATATATATTTGCACCAGTATCAATCCACCAATCAGGTGAATGACAAACTGAAAGAACAGTAGGCAATAAATTACCATACCCCGATGTTCCTGCATGAGTCTCAATAGTGTTTGCTGATTTCTTGGCTAGAGGATTCCACTTAGCCTCTGGACACTCTATTGCATAGTGTCCAGTTTTGCCACAGGTAAAACATTTCCCTTTTTCCTTGTTCTTTTTAAAAGCAGTGGTAGGCTTTTGTTTAAGTTCTTGCTGGAATTTCTTTTTCTGAGGCTTAGGAAGATTCTTTTGCACTAGATGTGCACTAGAACTCCTATCACCGACCTTCTTGCCACGGACATTATTTGCTCTCGCCTTCTCTTCAACATCTAAAGATCCAATAAGCTCGGCAATACCAAACTCTTGTCTCTTATATTTTAGAGAATTAGCAAAATTAGTCCAAGTAGGTGGCAGTTTGGCAATTATACAACCTGCCACAAACTTGTCAGGTAACACACATCCAAATATTTCAAGTTCTTTTGTCAGTGCTTGTATCTCATGAGCTTGTTCCACTATAGGAGGGTCATCAACCATCCGGTAGTCATGAAACTGCTCCATGATATACAACTCAGTACCAGCATCAGAAACCACATATTTGGCCTCAAATGCTTCCCACATGGCTTTACCGGTCTATAGTGGCACATAGACATCTACTATGGAGTCTCCTAGCACGCTAAAAATTGCTATCTTAAACATATTATCAGTATGTTCCCAAGCACGCTCCTCCTCTTGAGTATGCGGCCCAGTTGATCTAGGTTCGACGAAAAAATAGCGGTGTATAGCAGTCACCTGCCACCTCTTATAGTGAGTGCCCTCAAAAATATTTGGATTCAGCATACTCGCAAAACCAACTGATGAAAATTGCCTATCACGTTTTTGGATTGTTAAAATATTAGGCAAATTCAGAAGCAATTTAATCCAGAAAATTAACATGATAATTATATTGGTGACATCGAAAATGTGCTTGTGTGTTCTATACATGAACGTCATGTAGATAAGGCTAACCACCAAGAATCTAACATAAGACCTTGTTGGAGAGAAGAGTATAGGATTATACCCAGCAACACCAGAGTTGGTTGCGCTAGTTGACATAGCGCCTGTCAGAGTAGTCGTCCAGCTCGATGCTGTGTAGGAGTGTTCCAGTGCCGATCAACCCGATGATGTGCGTCGCCACTAGGAAGAAGAGGATGATGCAAGTAGTCGTGCCACAAACGACACTCCTTAAAAACATGATTGCCGCCTGATATGACCACGCCAGTAAGCAAGATGTTACAAGCTCCAAGTCAAGCTACAACTACTCAAGTTTTACCTACACCGACACCAGCCCAAGTCATCGATGGACCGGTTACACGTAGTCGTGCAAAGAAACTACAACAAGAGGTCCACGCGCTACTTTGTGAGATTCATTTTAATGTTAATGAGAATTATATTCTACCTAAGTGTTCTACCCTGATTGTGCTCAGGTATATAGAAGAAGAGAAGGATGAATCGGACCCTGAAGAATGAATCAGTGCAAGTCCTAGAAGACAGGTAAAAAATGGACCAATGGAAGTTAAAAACGGACTAGTGGAAGTCAATAACGGACCAGTGCAAAGAAATCTTCATAACTTCTTAATCACAAAAGCTATGAAGGCCCATGAGGACTTGTTGGAAAGCTTGTCGAGTCTACTTTCCAATGAATCTAGTGGCGACCAGTTTGGATACTCCGTATTGCCTGCAGACCAGGATTATTCCAGACTGCTCAGAAGGTCAACAGTCTGCCGTGATAGAATATTGGTACAAATTGCCATGCAAAACTGTACCAATCTACAATGTTTCGTGGTGCATGGCATACATTGCTAGAAAGCTCTTCGAGTCTAGTTTCACACCCAAGAAACGGTTCATCATTTGGACTTCCCAATAAAAAGTTATGGTCAGTTTATTGGAAACTGCTCTGGAGGCCAACAGTCACGCGAAGCCAGTTCGGAAATCCATTCTGAGGGGTCCTTTCACATTGCCTTCCCTCAGAAACTCTATTTCGTTTTCATACCTATCTAGGAGGGTTGTTCCTAGTATAAATATCCTCTACCTCTAAGCTATCAGGAACCTTTGATTATTTGATAAACTACATGATATTGCAGCCGCACTGCTGAGTGCCTTACTCAACCTTTGTTCTTCCTTCTTGGACTTGTGAAGTGAATCCTCTGGGTTCCCCTACTTCGTGCTCTACGACTTTCGTTCGTCTGCGCCATATTGTGTGGATTAGTTCCGGATTGTGGTTCTGCGGTCGTTCGGAGATCGACTAGAAGTCTTCGTGGTTTCGGTGTCTCTCTCCCCGTCGCTTGGTCGCATCCAACCTTTGTCAGGTATAAAGCTAGTTACCCGCTGTTCGCAGCAAGTTATCCTTGTTCTTTTGATCTACTGTCGTGAAGATCGGGCCACCCTTGTGCCGATTCATATCGGTAACCTATCAACTGGTATCAAAGCTTTCGTTGTCACGGTAGGTCTCACAATCATCCACATATCCACCTTTAGTTTATCTATCGTTTGCTACTGTTTTGTTCATCACCTATAGTCCACTGAAAAGCCACAAAAAAATCCTAGGCCTTTGTCGGTACTGTTATCTTGTGTTTTTGTGTTCATCAAGTTGCTAGTCACCATCTTTACATATTTTGTATCGTGTTTCATTAGTATCCGCACCCCTGTTAGTATAAAAAAAAAGAGTTCAGAAAAAAAATCAGAAAAAAAATTCAGAGAAAAGAAAAGAGAAAGAACAGAAAAGTAGAAGAAGAGGAAAAGGGTTGTATTGCGGTTTGCTTACTGAAAAATTCAGTTTACATATTCAGATTCTTGGGGATTTATATACCAGCAACACTATATTATTTGAGCACATCAAATCACTTGATTTTCAGTACTGTAGCCTCCTTGTTTAGCCACCTATAGCTCCACCAAAAACTGAAACCAGAACATTCGACTCGTAATCCTTGCGACCTCGGAATCACTTCTGTTGAGCTGCTACACTAGCATAATTCACTGTCCTTAAGAACAGGAAAGAGCATTGGTAAGTAAGAGGTGAGATTGTGTGATTCCACAAAATTACCCATTCTACTATATCTTGCATAAGTGCTAACATGCCAGGATCCAATTCGAGCGTTCGTAGTGGCCGATATGGAGAAAAAGAAACACCAATTTTGCGGGCTGAGTTACGCCAACTACAAAACTCACTAGTGGAGGCCATGGAGAAAATGTTTGATGAACGTTTTCCTGTGGTGCGCGGTCAGGCTAAACAACATAGCTCAGCCAACTCTCGCCGTGGTCTCTTTGGCCATAGTGGACAACATGGAGGAGCTGCTCATGGGCATAGCATTCGCCCTCGTGTGCTCATTGATGATGAAGATTACTATGTGTCCCCCAAAAGAAAAATTCAGCAAGAGTGCCACCAACCAAAATTGAGTGAGAGAAATCAAAAGGAAAAGATGAGACATTCCACCATACGTGAGAAAGAGTGGCACCAACCAAAATTTAGTGAGAGAGTTCAAAATAAGAAGATGAGAGATTCCACAATATTTGAGGAGACCCACAAAACTCTATGTGAGAGTGATCCACAAAAATTGAGAGAAAAAAGAGATGAATCATGTGAGAAATTATTTACATCTAACAGGATAATACCTTCTATCCTTGTTCCTTTTGCGATGCAGGTTCATGAAGAAAATGATGTTGTGAACTATGATCAGCCCACAATTTTCGATGAGGAAGAACAAGTGATTGTCAATGACAACGATACACATGCATATGTGGCTTCACAAAACGTTGAAGTAATTGTGCATCAAAACATATGTGAGAATGAGAGCCACATTGCCAAAATGAGAGAGAGTGAAAACAAAGGAGAGTTGAGTGATTCCACCCACCATAAGGTTGAGAGTGTTAACAATGAGAGTGTGAGGGATATACCACAGAAAAATAGATATTTAGAATGCAGGCCAAGTGAGGATGTCTTTGAAACTAACTCTCTCATCTCTACTTCTAGTTTTGTCTTTCCAAATGTGCAGGTTGGTGATGAGAATAGGGAAGAGATGGATGCTCAAGACAACACCATACTTGTTGAGAGAAATGAGAAGGTAGCCATTCAACTAAACCCATTGTGTGTTGCCCAAAACCTGAACCATGACACGGATAACGGTAAGATTTCAGAGGTGCAATCCTTGATACTTGCACCACCAAAAAGTCTAAAAGTTATTGAAAATAAATCAGATTTGAGTTTGCAAAATAAAATGGCCAGTAATTATGATAATACACATGGATTAAATGGGATTAACCATACACGAAATATTTGCACTGATTTGATTATTTCACATGTTCACCCGTGTGCTGAAATTTTGCAAGTTGATAACCAAAGTTCAATCATACATGATATTTTCTATGGTTTGATATGGTTCATGTACACGATGATTTGCACTCACATGTGTGATACGATGCATTATGTTTCAATACTCATACATCTTAGAGATGGCTGCACATTTCTCAACCCTTTAGTTAAATCATCAAAACCATCTAAGATTAACAATGAAGGTAAAAAATTCTGAGATTCAAACCTTGGTACATGTAGAATCACTGGATTTAAAATACATGAAAAATAAATCAAATCTGATTGTTCAACGGATACTGAGTACTTGTGATATCACTGTTTCAGCAATAAAACATAACCAAAACATTTGTGCTGATTTGACTAGTACTCATGTTGATGCAAGTGCTGAGTTTCTTTTTGATGAGAGTCTTTGTGCTTTGAATGATCCTTGCAAAACTTCATATAACAACAAACAACACCTCATCCAGTCGGTTACTTGTGCTGATTTGTTTACAAGGATATCTCCTCTTGAATGTTTGTGTTATACTATGCTTAACATGCCTATCAATATTGAACAAATGCTTGAGAAAATTTCTAACATAACATCTTTGAGCTCAATGAATACTACTCATAGCTTCTAGTTTAGATTTGTCTTGATTGGAGAACATGTTGTAGATACCTTACAGGTTCATGCAATTTGTGTAACATATAACAAGCTTGCTAATTTAGACTCAAAAATGTTGAGAGATAAACAAAGTGAGAAATCTTTTAAGATGCAACAAATGCTTGGTGCTTATGGTTTCGATCAATTCATGTTGACAGCATGTTCGTACCATCCACTTAAAGATAGAAATCTTGTGCAAAGCAAAGCCTATACACCGAAAAGTTGTTCATCCACACCTTGGAGCATTGAGTTTAAAAATTATACTTCTAAATCCTTGAATAAATTTTGCTGCCACAATAATTTTTGGAATAACATTAGTTCTCAACATCCATTTGATGAAAAGTTTGATCTTCTAAAGATAAAACATGACAATATGAATCAAATGATTGGATTGGAAGAAATTTTTGTGCTACCATCCTCTAAGCTGTTTGCAGGTTCACCAAAGTTGAGAGAATGTTTCTTTACATGGAAAAGGAAATAATGCAAAAATAATTCATAATGGAACAAATGAACAAAACAAAAGGAATGATTATTGGAATTATTAAGTACATCCACCCTCTATTTTGTCTAAGCTGTTTTCAGGTAAACAAAAGTCGTGGATGACTTTTCTTGAAGGGAGGGAGGATGATGAGACCATACCAAGGCAATCAACATTCAAGCATCCACTCAAGGTGAAAGCTAAACTTAATTCCAAATCATTTAGGTTTCCACATACAAGGCTACTACTTGGTTTATATGATTATAGATTCAAACACATTGCTATCATGGAACAAGAAGATTGCGATGTTATCACAACATTACAAACCAATGTCCTAGCACAACTCTTTGGATCAGAAGAGTTAGAGTCGAGGACGACTCCTTTTCAAGAAGGGGAGGATGATATGACCACGCCAGTAAGCAAGATGTCACAAGCTCCAAGTCAAGCTACAACTACTCAAGTTTTACCTACACCGACACCAGCCCAAGTCATCGATGGACCGGTTACACGTAGTCGTGCAAAGAAACTACAACAAGAGGTCCACGCGCTACTTTGTGAGATTCATTATAATGTTAATGAGAATTATATTCTACCTAAGTGTTCTACCTTGATTGTACTCAGGTATATAAAAGAAGAGAAGGATGAATCGGACCCTGAAGAATGAACCAGTGCAAGTCCTAGAAGACACGTCAAAAACGGACCAGTGGAAGTCAAAAACGGACCAGTGGAAGTCAAAAACGGACCAGTGCAAAGAAATCTTCATAACTTCTTAATCACAAAAGCTATGAAGGCCCATGAGGACTTGTTGGAAATCTTGTCGAGTCTACTTTCCAATGAATCTAGTGGCGACGAGTTTGGATACTCCGTATTGCCTGCAGACCAAGATTAGTACAGACTACTTAGAAGGTCAACAGTCTGTCGTGATAGAATATTGGTACAACTTGTCGTGCCAAACTGTACCAATCTACAACGTTTCGTGGTGCATGGTATACATTGCTGGAATGCTCTTCGAGTCTAGTTTTACACCCAAGAAACGGTTCGTCATTTGGACTTCCCAATAAAAAGTTATAGTCAGTTTATTGGAAACTGCTCTGGAGGCCAACAGTCACACGAAGCCAGTTCGGGAATCCATTTCGAGGGGTCCTTTCACATTGCCTTCCCTCAGAAACTCTATTTTGTTTTCATACCTATCTAGGAGGGTTTTTCCTAGTATAAATATCCCCTACCTCTAAGCTATCAGGAACATTTGATTATTTGATAAACTACATGATATTGCAGCCGCACTGCTGAGTGCCTTACTCAACCTTTGTTCTTCCTTGTTCTTCTTGGACTTGTGAAGTGAATCCTCTTGGTTCCCCTAATTCGTGCTCTATGGCTTCCGTTCGGCTGTGCCGTATTGTGTGGATTAGTTCCGGATTGTGGTTCTGCGGTCGTTCGAAGATCGAGTCGAAGTCTTCGTGGTTTCGGTGCCTCTCTCTCCGTCGCTTGGTCGCAACCAGCCTTTTTCAGGTATAAAGCTAGTTACCCGATGTTCACAACAAGTTATCCTTATTCTTTTGATCTACTGTCATGAAGATCGGGCTACCCTCGTGCCGATTCATATCGGTAACCTATCACCGCCCTTCACCCATGCAGACGAACACGAAGACGACAAGCGTTCTGGAGGCCTACTCTTCTAGAACTTGTGCGCGCAAGTACTAGAACAGGGAGAGCTTTTGGGATAGCAGAACTTTGGTTGTGTGTGTAAGCGTCTATCTCACTCAAAGAATAGATGACCATGGGATATTTATATCATAGCCAGGGAAGATGAGCGGATGTAGGAGTTCATGAGACAGTGCATGAGACGTCATGAAATAAACATTCAAGAGGAGAAACTCCCATCATCATGAACGAATAAACGCTCACAAGAGAAACTCATGCCATCATGAATGAATAAATCCATTAACTCATATCATTAGGATTGGAAACTCCTGTAACTCATGAAACTCCTATTTTAATCAGGTGTTGAAGAGAAGAAACTCCTGCTTTTACTCTTCTTAAGTGGCAAAATAAATATCAAATATAATATGGTATTAAACCATCACATGCACATTATTTATACAGCCTTGGAAATTATTTGATATATTAAATATTTCACGGGAAAACCCACAATATATTTAACAATAATGAATAGTAGTGGGACTATACAGGAATTGGCATATTTATTTATAGCAAAGCAAAGATCTGGTCGTGTAAGAGTGAGATATTGCAATGCCCCACCATACTATAGTATTTCGTTCAGTCATTTGAACTCAGCTTAGTTCTGTCAGTAATGCTCAGCTTCTCAGAAGTAGGAAGTGGGGTGTCAACAGACTTACACTTGCTCTGCTCTCTCAAGTATATCCCGTGCATACTTCTATTGTGACAGTATCAATCCGGTACCTTCACTTTTTTCACCTCAATCCCTAGAAAATAGTGAAGGTCACCCAGGTCCTTGAGTGCAAAATCATCCTGTAAATACTTTAACAACGCTATGGTGGTTGCCTATGAGGATATTGCAACAATTATCATCGACATACACCAAAACAAACAAGGTTACACCCCCTTTGTGATAATAGAACAAAGAAGTGTTGGATTTTGAGGGTACAAAACCAAGTTTTACCAATTTGTTGAAAAGCTATGCATACCATGCTCTGGGTGCCTGTTTGAGACCATATAGAGCTTTGTCAAACTTACAAACATAGGAAGGATGAGTTTTGTCAACATACCCTGGTGGTTGATACATGTATACTTCCTCCTCCGAAACACCATGAAGAAAAGCATTCTGTACATCAAGCTGCCGAAGAGTCCACCCTTTTGAAACAGCTACAGAGAGAACAAGTCTAATTGTGGTTGTCTTGACTACTGGACTAAATGTATCTTCATAACCAATTCCTTATTGTTGTTTAAAACCTTTGGCTACCAAACATGATTTATAGCGATCTATGGTACCATTGGCCTTTCTTTTAATCTTATACACCCACTTACTACTGACTATATTCTTACATTTGGGTTTTGGAACCAAATGCCATGTCTTGTTTCTGAGAAGTGCAACATGTTTATTGTTCATAGCCTCAACCCAATTCTTGTTTGCAAGAGACTCAGATACACTTGTTTGGTTCATCTGCAGGAACAGTTGCCAAATTGCCCCAACATATGGTGTCATCAGTAAATTGTTTTGGCTGAACAATACCTCTTTGCAACTAGGTTACTAGACCCTATTGAGGAGGAGGTGGTGTTGGTGAGGCTGCTGGAGCAGTTTATGCAGACGATCTACCCAGTGCCCCTGCAAAACCTGGCACTAGTATTGTAGCACCCGGATCAATCTCTGTCGAAGATTCCCCTTATGTAGAGGCAGAGACAGCAGGGCTTGGCGTAGATGATCCACCGTCACCAGTCGATGCAGGAGGCAACGCGAGAAGAGCAGCAGTCGGTGTTAGGGAGTCTGGCTCACGATCCGATGATGATCTGCTAATAGCACCGTCAGTCCGAGGTGCAGACCAATCCGCCTGGTGTCCCGCGCCTACGTTGTCTGCTAGCATCTACATAAATTGACGCCACACAGACTCCTGAAGAGCATGATTTTGAGCACCATTTTCACCCGTGTTTTCACCAGCACCTACAAAAACATCATCGGGTCTCGGAACAACATCAGTGTTCACAGGTGGAATTGAACCTTGATCAAGTAACATTGCATTCCCAAAACTAGTGTTTGGATTTATTAAGGAAGGATGCAAGAGAGCAATTTCAGATCGAAGACGGGCACTAGCATTGGGCCGTAGTGTGGAGAAGGGAAACACCTGCTCATCAAAACACAACATCACGGGAGATATACACCCGTCCCTCAGATGGATCTAGACATTTAAACCCCTTGTGCATATGGCTATACCCAAGGAACATGCATTTCTTGGAACAGAACTTCTTTGAGTTATATGGTCTCAAGTTGGGCTAGTCAGCACATCCAAAGGTGCGTAAGAAGTTGTAGTCAGGTGTTTTCCCATGGAGGCACTCAAATGGTGATTGATTATTGATAATTTTCGAGGGGAGGCAATTTATGATGAAAATGGCAGTAAGAAAAGCATCGTCCAAAAAATTCAATGGAATTGAGGCATGTGCTAAGAGTGTGAGTCCCATGTCAACAATGTGTTGATGTTTTTGCTCCGCAGAGCCATTCTGTTGGTGGGCATGTGGACAGGAAACTTGGTGAGCGACCCCTATGCGATCAAAGAAGGAGTGAAGTGCTTGGTACTCTCCCCCCAATCGGTTTGGATGGCATGAATTTTGCAATTAAACTGACGTTCAAGAAGATTCTAAAAATATTTGAAGCATTGAAAAAATTCTGACTTATAGCGCAAGAGATAAATCCACACAAATTTGCTATAATCATCAATAAAGCTGACATAATAGGCGTGCTTCCCTACAGAGATAGGAATAGGCCTCCAAACATCCAAAAAAACAAGTTCCATAGGACCAATGGACACACTACTAGACCTAGGATAAGGCAGCTGATGGTGTTTGCCCTATTGGCTAGCATCACACACATTATTGCTTGAGTCATTAATGAAAGGAATAATGTGGCGACAAAGGACCTGCTATACTACATGAGCATTTGCATGACCTAGACTATGATGCCACAATGACGGAGACAGGTTGATCACACCAAGCCCTAACTTATTCGAAGATGACTTGAAGGGGTAGAGTCCTCCTTCACATCTGCCACTGTGGAGGATTTTCTTTGTCTGTTGTTCCTTAATGAAAAAATGATTAGGATGGAATTCAAGGAATGCATTGTTATCACAAGCAAGTCAATTGACAGAAATAAGACTTTTGCTAGCATTTGGAACATGAAGGATATTATTTAGATGAATTGAACTAGATTGGGAATGCAAAGTACTATCACCAATTCGATCAATATCCATACTTGTTCCATTTGCTGCATGCACTTGATCACCACCCATGTATCTATCATGGACAGTGAGCTTGTCCAATTCTCCAGTAATATGGTCGGTGGCTCTGGAGTCCATGTACCAATGCGTGTCGACTCCGTATGAAGTTATCGCCGAGGAAGCACACTTGGGAGGCGGCGGTCCAGTAAACGACGCATCAAATCGCTTGAAGCACCTTACAACATGATGACCCTCCTTGCTGCAGAGCTGGCAGAACACACCCTGCTGGAAGGAGGATCCCTAACCACGGCCGCCATTGCCACGGCCAGAGTTGCCACATCTACCACGGTTGTGGCCACCTCCGCCACCACGGCTGCGTGAGGTGTAACCTCCGCTGCGCCCTCCTTTCGCCGCCATATTAGCCAAGGACTGATTTCCCCGGCTGCGTAGATCCATCCTTTGCTCGAAGCTTACCAGCTGCGTGAACAGCTCGCCCATGGAGACTGGTTCGGTGCGCCCTACCATGATAGACACGACGGGATCAAAGGGTTTCATCTAACCTAGTCAAGATGTAGGTCAGAGCTCCTCATCTTCCATCTTCTTGCCAGCGAACGCCATCTCGTCAGCCAGCCCTTTCATCTTGCTAAAATATTCAGCAATCGTGGAGGATCCTTTGGTCGCGGTCGCCAGTGCCATCCTTGTGGCGACGATCCGTGCTCTAGATTAATTGTGCGGCAAATAGGCTTTCTATGGCAGACAATGCGCCAGCCACCGTCATCTCAGTGTTGACATGGCCGAGAATTTCCTTCAAGAGAGATGTTAGCAGCTAGCTCAGAACCTGCTGATCCTTCGCCATCCAAACATCGTAGTCCGGATTAGAGATCGGTCCCTTTGAGTCATCGCCCTTGGCGTTGAGGAACTCCGGTGGGGGTTTAGCCGTCGACTTGATGAAGCTCACAGCTTGAGCCCCCTTAATCGTAGACGTGACTTGAGCACGCCAGGATTGAAAGTTACTTCGGGTGAGCTTTTCAGTCACCCAAATGAATGCAAGACCTAGCGAGGCGGAGGATTGTGTAGAAGGGGTGAGCGCCATTCTGAGGAAGATGGCTCTGAATACCATGTGAGAAATGAGTGAACGAGGTAACTTGCCTCAGGTCCTCGGTTACGTGTTTATAGGCTCAGGAAATAGCCCCTTGTTAGTGTCAATTACATTAGTTGGATTACAATAGCCGATCGGCTACATTCAAGGAGAACAAAGAGTTACGATACAATGAATCTATTAGAAAATTAGACATTTTAATGTTTGATTTAATCCAGAAAATTACGCATAATACAGTGGTGACATATATGTGCACGTGTGCAATTTTATCACTTCTCAGATTAGAGATAAACATTGCAAGAACTACTGCAACTACAGCAGACATACTGAAAATGAAAAACTTGTTTAAGATTGTACCCCGAGGAGGGACCAGTGCCGAAGGCACTGGCGGCTCCATTCACACTAGTCGACAAAGTGTGTTGCTTGAAGTAGTGGACCTCAGTCGATGCAGGTAGATGTTCGCAGTGCAGTCCCGTGAACGTCCACCAGGAAGAAGACGAAGTAGTTGATCAGAAGACGTTCCCGATCCGCAGGAAGAAGCCGATCTCGCCGATGAGCAGTCACGGAAGACGCTCCCCAAAAACCTAATTGCCCGCACACCGAGCAGGTGTCTCGATGCATGGCGTCGAGTTTCGGAGGCCTGCTCTCCTGATCTCTGTGCGCGCAGAGGATGAACAGAGAGCAACACGACGTGGGAATGAGAGGAATGAGTTGTGTCTCGCACAGGGAAAAGTGCGCGCAGAGGATGAACAGAGAGCAACACGACGTGGGAATGAGAGGAATGAGTTGTGTCTCGCACAGGGAAAGAGTCTCGCTGGTATAGAATATATAGGCTCAGGAGGAAATGTCTGAGTTAATGGCAATCAATAGCAATTGAGTTCCGGAGGCCTGCTCTCCTAATCTCTGTGCGCGCAGAGGATGAACAGAGAGCAACACGACGTGGGAATGAGAGGAATGAGTTGTGTCTCGCACAGGGAAAGAGTCTCGCTGGTATAGAATATATATAGGCTCAGGAGGAAATGTCTGAGTTAATGGCAATCACGAGACAATGGTCAGATTTGGCAATCAATCGCAATTAATTGCCATTAACGAGACAACGCCTCACCACGGTACGGCTCGGCGGCGGCGACGCGCGCGCGTGTGGCACCCTCTTTCCCTTCCTCAACTTCTCCATAGGAGCTATCAAAGGCCACCTATTTAAGTTGAGTTAACACTTGGTCAACAATCAATACGGTACTAAACCGTTTTTATTATAGCATTTATTATGGACCCTTGAATTAATCATCAAATAGAATATGGGCCAAAAGCTCATATTATATTCAACAGAATCTAGACTATGCCAACCAATCTAGATACACTGCTGCATGCTAACAACTAAACAAACCGTATAATCTAACAGTTTCATCTCTTCACTGGTTTGTTTCAAATTTCTCATAAGTATCATAAAAACTGTCAGGACTATACCAGGATAGTTCCGATTGATTTGAATTGTTTTTCATTCCTGACCAAAGCTGGTCCCTATACCCAATATTAACGGTGTGCGATCCGGTACACCCTTATCTTGGACTTATACACCAAAGGATAGTGAAGTTTACATTCTGTTATCACCAAAATCCGATTGAGCTAGCTTCTCTCGTATAGGTTGTAAACTTGGAATAGATAAAGACGGTTTGTCTGCTATCTTAAATGATGTAGCGGGCGACAATTAGTTGTTTTAGATGATATAATGGAGATCGAAGCTGCAATTAATAGGTGAGCCATATCAGTCTTGTATATACTGATGCTTGATTTAACTCGGTACTAACTTGTAACTACCAAGGCTTCATATGTACGTGTAAAAGTCAAACACTACGTGAGAAACGATTTATAGAAACGTTATCCTTTATTTGTTGGGGCGGATCTATATTGAGCCGCCCTGCAAATGATTTTTAAATAAGCAGCCCCTGCAAATCGATTTATAGGGCCGGTTGGTGTTTTTAGCGACACCTACAAATGGTGTCTATTTATAGAGGTGGCTCAATATCTAGCCGCTCCTATAAATTGATTTGTAGGGGGCGGCTCTATATTGAGGCGCCCCTATAAATGGACGTTGAAATTTAAAATAAAGTACTAAATTTTGAATTTTCAAAACAACTTTGGATGGAGAAATAACCAAAATAAAAGTTGTAACTCTCGAAAAATTATGAATATTTATTATTAACAACTTTTCTATTTGAATTCATTTGATGCTTCAAAAGACCGTTTGAAATTTAATTTTAAATTGTTGATGAACACTTATTTTTCTTTTTAATGTCTGGCTAAAACATGTAACTAGTCTTTCTCCCTTATACTAACTCTAGATGTGATGGTTTTGTTTTCTAATTTTTTTAAAAATTATGGTCTCTCAAGATATTATGTTCTTATTACTATTCTTTTGATTATCTTTTCTTGTGTATAATTTAAAATTTAAATTTAAAAATGACAACTTTGAAAGGATCAAGATGCTCAAGAGGGGAGGTGAATTGGACTTCTCGAAATATTTAAGTAATCTATAAGCCTCAATTCAACCCTTGTGCCTATGTGTGTTCTAGAGAGCTACCGGATAAAAGTTTTGCAACCTAGTTCTAATACTATTCTAGCTTGGCAATTCTAAAAATGTAAAATACTCAAAGTAAATTCTAAAATGTAAAGGGTGAGAGGAAGAGGAACACAGTGATGTTTGGCCGAGGTATCGGAGAGTCGCCACTCTCCACTAGTCCTCGTTGGAGCACCCGCGCAAGGGTCTTGCTCCCCCTTGGTTTGCGCAAGGACCAAGTGCTCTCTACGGGCTGATTCTTTGACACTCCGTCGCGGTGAATCACCCACAACCGCTCACAAGGTTGACACGAGCCACCCACAAGAACACCAGGTGATCTTCGTGCCTCCAATCACCACCAAACCGTCTAGGTGATGGCGATCACCAATAGTAACAAGCAAAGAACTCTCACTTGACCCAAACAAGGCACTAGAGAGTGGTGGATGCACACTTGAACTCTTGGAACTCACTAGAGAAGGATCCCTCAAGAAATTACTCAATTCTCAATCCTCTCTAGGGTCATGCTTCTCTCTTGCACAACAAGGTGTTTGTCAGCTGAACAAATGGGCAAGAGTACTCTCTTGGATGAGGTGGAGGAGTATAAATACAAGTGCATCGGAATCAAGTCCAAGGGCCGGCCACTTGAAATCAACAGAAAACGAGTGCATCGAAAGCACTTTATGTTGCACCGGACGCACTCCGTAGAGTGTCCGGTGCAACTCTAACGGCTAGTTGTACTTTGAAAACTGTCCGCACCGAACGCTCTTCAACCGTCCGGTGTCCTCACGCATGACTCATCCAGTGAGAAACTAGTTTTTCAACCTCTCTGGAAAAGGGACCGGACGCACCCTGTAGGGTCCGGTGCGTGCGTCCGGTGCCTAACCTTGGGCACTCGGCGCACTGGCTCAACTCCAGCATACTCTGAACGCGCCAACAGTCACACTGTGGCGTCCGGTGCTACTACTCAGCCAACACTTCGTCGAATCGCAAACTTTCCAAACAAAGTTTGATTCTCTTGTTCTAAGGACTTTATCGGAGCTACCTAGTGCTAGATTTATCAACTGTGCACCATAGCTAAACCTAAAGCCTTTTCTAGGTCAAGCTACCCATTCAATGCCCCCTTAATAGTACAGTTAAAATAAAAACAAAGTCCTAAACTACTCTAAGTGCCCTTCAACTCAAAATGGCACTTAGACCTAGTCTAGTCTTGACGATATCCAATAATCCTTTGAAAACCGGAAATGATTTCCACCATTAAGTAGGCATGAATGACTTAGTCCATCGATCACCATTACCATGACCTAACTCAAATGACTTTGCCGCTGTAGAACACACGTTAGTCTATAGTAATCAACATTGTCATTAATCATCAAAACTCACAAGGGGCCTAGATGCTTTCAATCTCCCCCTTTTTGTGAATGATGACAATAACCTCGAGTATGTTTGTGAAGTGAGGTTTTCAACAACTTAGTTTATATAAGCATGTGACAATAAGAACAAAAGAGATTAGACATGCTTATATCAACCAAGCCTAACATCCTGCATCCAAATATGAGAGTTGAGCACATCAGGATAAAATATATGGCTCATAAGGTATCAGAGTAAAGATGCGAAAACAAACAATATGAGGAAAAAACCATGACATAGATGAATAACAATGTATCACACATGTCATATCTCACAACCATCAAGCAAATTATATCACACAATGTAAAAAGATAAACATGATGCCTGAAGAGTGTATCACACAAAGAATCAAAAACTAACTCACATGCTCCTCCTAAATCTAACATACTCTCCCTCTCCCCCTTTGGCATCAAGCGCCAAAAACCTAAGCGTTTGCAGGTGGAGGTGGAACAGACAAGTCACGTGGAACAACCTCAAACTGAGCTATGTCCTCATCAGTATCCTCATCAGACGAGTGCTGGGAAGCTGCCTGACCCTCAGTATCAACACGTGCAGGTGAAGCGGTCTGGGTGGGCTCTGTAGGCTCTGTAGCCGTCTGCTAAGCGGTCTCTATCTCAAACTGATTCTCAATGCCAGTGGAAGGAACATCCACCGACATAGTGGCTGTCGCTAAGGTCTCTAGCACTATCGAAGACTACACAAGTTGCTTAGACGAAGCAACAAAGGAAGATAGATGCTCCGTAGTCGTGACAGGCACTGTGAAAGCAGTTGTAGCTTACTGTGGAGGAGGTGTCGGCATGCCAGTAAGTGCACTATGTGAGAACGACAACTCCTATCCAGCTAACGAGTCCTGAGCCAGGTGTGAAGCTGTAGCAGACTCAGGCGTGAACCCTATGTGATATGGTGTAAACTATGGTGTCTGCTCAAAGCTAGAAGAGATCGCACCCTGAGATACCTGGTGCTATGGAGTAGTGAATGGCTAGCTCTGAGCTAGGAGCTAGAGTGGCTATTGTGACTGACTCTAAAGCCCACTAGGCTGTATAGCTGGAGTTGGGACAGTAGACGGTCTGACAATGGAAGTGCCTGAAAGTTGCACTAGAGGAAGTGTGATCCCTGTCGCTGCCACTAAAGCTGTCATCAAGGTAGTCTACTGGGCCAGATATGCAAGCTACTACTCTTGAAAAACAAGAAGCTACCTCTAGAGTTCATCATGCATGGCATGAAGTGCTGCAGTCGTGGCGACCTGCTCTCTGTCACGGTGAGTCTACTCCTCAGCCATCCGCTACTGATCTGCCCTCATCCCAGGGAGATCGAGAATGGGCAGGTGATAATCATCATCTGAGCTATCTGACATGAACTCAAACTATCCCTCGGCCTCGGCCTTTGCCACTAAGCCAATCATTGTGTCCTGCTCCTCCTCTTTCTCTAACACAACTCCTAAACTGCGGGTAGCCCTAGAAGTGGGAGCAGGAGCCGATCCACGTGGTGCTGGTGGGGGTACTGGAGCTCTCAGGTCCACGTGAGTCCTCATCAGCTGCCTGAGATCATAATGTGGAAAGACCATCATAGTGTCTGTCAGCTCTCTCTGAATCTATGGTGGAAGTGGATCTACACGAGCCTGAAGAATCAAATAGGTCAACCAATGAGCATAGATCGGCTAACAATGGCCTCTGAATCCCTCAACAATAGTATCCTCAATCTCTAAAACAATGAGGTCCCAAATATCAAACTCCCGTTGAGACACGAGGTGAGCTACTAGACACTACTGAATACGGGTGAATCCCTCATGATATCTTGGACTAGGTAGCAAAGTCTTCCTTATCACAACATCCAGAATGCGAGCATGATGTGTGAGGCCAATCAAGGCACAACTAGAGCCCTCTGTGAACGGTGGTCTATAGCTAGGCGCAACAAAGTCAACTACAGGAAGCTAACCGCCATGAGGGTGACGAGGAGGCTCTATCCCTAAATAGCATAGCTCATGGATCTTCATCTCTGAAGCTATCAGACCTAGTGTCTCTCTGCCACTGTTGGCATTTCTTAGCGTCACTACTAAAGATAGACTATAAATCCATCATTAGCAATGGCACCAGAAATGTCGGGTGTTGGTATACCATAACTATCGTTACGTCAGAGAGATAATCCAAGGCCTTTAACGGCGCCGGCCTTAGCCTTGCAGTCTGGTAACAATAATTAGGAATGCCGGATTGGCCATCCTAACCATCCTTACTTATGATATGCAAGGCTGTAGCACGGCGCCAGATAAATGCACAGAGTTTACAATCTTAAGTAACGGTACTTAGGTACGCCAATCAATAGTTCACGAATATAAAGAATAAAACTGCAAGCGAACAGAACTATCATTGTAGCATTTCAACCTGTGAGTATTCAAGGGTTATCGTATTTAATCCCGTAGGAGGGCATAACAAATGCATCTAGCTTGGTTTGTAGCATGATCACTTATTGAGATGTATAGGTAGACATAGTCTAATCAGGGATCACGACAGACTCTTAAAATATGGATAGTGGACACACTCATCAGGGCAACCTCAAGGAATAAAGAGAAAATAAGGAAATAAAAGAAATAAAGAACAACTACTTGAGTCGGCATTGATCTTATATAACTATGCAAAGAATTGTTAGTAGAACATCTAATCAATATAACTAGAGTTAGAACTAAGTCTGAGGCTCTGGGGAGATCCCCGCTGCTAGACATCCAGCCGATAGGGACATTACAGAACTCCTATCGGAATACCTGATCGTGGGGGAATACGAGGGATGATAGGGCTGTCACTACCCTGCCACCTACCCCTCTACGTGAAAGATACCCGCGCATCCACTGATCTCCGCATACCCGAGCACCTCGCCCATGTAATTGGAAACGTCTCCTAGCCTCCCTGGACCCCAACCCTTCGGATTGACAGGCTCGGCTAAGAGTGGCCATCACAGCCCAACAAACCGTTACCCCAATCTTAATCCTTTGTCTATTCATACTAATTTGATGAACGATGAAGAACAAGGATGAACACATCAAGAACATAGCACAAGAACTAAGAACTAGTTCATATACTATGAACAAGATATGAACACAACTATACTCTAATTCAATTGCATAATCATATAAATAAGGTAAGAACTTGCTCATGGAGGAGAACTGAATTGTATTCATACCAAGAAGCTCTATGATCCTCCAAGGAGACAAGCTCTCCTTGCTAGCTTTGCCTTGCTCTACTACTGAATCTAAACTAAAGAACAAGTGTAGAAATGTGAGGTGTATTGCTCCAAATGATGGTGTGTGTGTGTTGAATGGTGTGGAGCCATCTATTTGTAGCCCAACAAGGACGGTTCATGGCGATCTAAATTTGGTTGGAGGTGAAACCGTCCTATGCATGCCGCCATGCAACCGCCCGAAAAAGGTGGGACCGAGTTGCCGCCACGGGGGCACCAGGGTGCGGCCGCACCACTGGTGGCCCCCCTGGCCACCACCTACGCGTGGTCAGTTCGTCTCTGGGCCCTGATCCTTCCCGTGGTTACGGATGGATCCAGTTTAGTGTTTTGGTGGGCTTTTCCATTTATCTTTGATTTGTGCCTTTTCTGAATATGCTTTGTTGAAGTGCGCTTTCTCGTGTCTTTTGCGCCTTTCCACGTGTCATACCTGAAATTGATATTTGCAACAAAACTTGTGGAAAGGTTAGTTCAAAGCCCTACCATCTATTTATTTTATTTATTAAAATGATGTATATAATTATAAGATAAGGGGTACCAACAACTCCCCCACACTTGGTCCTTTGCTCATCCTCGAGTGAAGGCACTAAAGACCAAATGGGTTCATCTTCCTTGTCAAAAGAATCTGCATATAGGTTATTCCCAGCTTCACATGGATTTATGAACTTCAAAGTGTTTACCAAGCTATCTTGGGTAATTGAAACATGGAACAGCCTGGATTCAAATCCTCTTACATAGACCCTGTGCAAAAACTTGGGGTTTTGCAAGATTTTGAAAAATAAAGATAGCATATGTTTCTTGAATGATGCTCTCAAGTCCCTCCTAATATGTGAGTGGTTCCTTACCAAGGCATAAAGAGTTGATGCCTTCTTTTTGATCATCCTACTTCTAAAAGGCTTATCTGGAGTTTTGGGTAGGTATGATGGTGGAACTTACTTACCCTGCATATGTTGTCGAGTCAAACCCAGGACAATACCGGAGGGAGTGCGCCATACCCTTAGATCAGAATGTGCAAGTGTGTGGAATTTTTGGTGGAATCCTATCACTACTTTTATTGCAACATTCCTTGCATCAAGACTCTCTTTTGAAATGAGATGAAAAACTTGAGAGGATATGGGCTATAACACAAATTTTATTTTTTTTGGACGGGTATGAATTCTCCCCGTTTTGCCCCTTTGGCTTTTTCTCATAATAATTATATATATATAGCCCATTCCTATGATTCTGATGAAAATGAAAGAGTGCTTTATGATAACAAATGCAAGGAATGTATATAAATGCACAATTCTCAGGGTGAGATATTGGCATTTTTATTTGGTGGATATATGTGCGCAACCCTGAGTGTAAGAGTTGGTGAAATTTTGGGTGGATGGAGAAAGCATGTTGTGCGCGACTTCTCAGTGTGAGAGTCAGCTTTTATATGGTGGGTGCAAGTGAATTTTCTGATTTTAGAGGCATGAAACATCTCTCGACAGCGGTCCAAAAATTTGACCAAACTCAACACAGAGCAAGCAGCATATGTAGAAGGTTTAATCATGAACAAATATTTGGCCATGGTAGGAATAAAGCTTGATCATTCAAGAAACTTGCTATTGAATTTTGCTTTTTTATAAAAGAAAACCCAAGTACTTTGCAAGAACCAGCAAGCATCATGTCATCCTACTATATCACATATGTCAATTACTTATATTAAATGGGGTCCCTATAACAAGTGTTCATAAATCTCTAGGGATATTAGCTAAGAATAAAAAGTATGCAAAAACATATTTGAACATAGGAGACATGTTCGATGGAGTACAAAGGTAACATCATTTTAAACATTTCATTTGAAAATCTTTTTGGGGAAAGAGGGTTTGCACAAACTGAGATTTTTGATTGAATAGTCCTTCCCCCACACTTGTTTTCTTTCCTATCATGGTTAGTCACAATATATGTAGAAAACAAGTGCACAAGATAAACAAATCCTTTTTTTATTGATAACTTTGAATAGGCACATTACATTGGAAGGGAAAAAAATATTTGAAACATAAATATTGTGAAAAGGAAAAATGTGCGTAAACAAAGATTCGTGCAGGAGGTGTGGTCTAAAGATCTTCAACAAGGCGACCAACACCTAAGGCTTCAGCGACCTTTCTAAGTTTAGTATTAAACTTGAAGCGAAACCTATTAACATCATCACTGAGGTTCCTAATCTCAGTGTTCTTTTGCTCTAGGTTGTCTTCTAAAACCCTTAACTCAGCACGTAGGCTAGCCTGCTTAGCTAAAAGCTCAGCTATGATATTGGGATCATCTTCTTCATCGCTGCTCTCGTACTGTCCAGCACGACGCTTGATTGACGGCTGTGGCAAGTGCCTCCTGATCCTAGGGAGAGTATTGGATGATTCCGTCTTCTTGGCTTTGCCACCCATCTTGCTAACAGCATGATTGCCTTGCCTATCACCACTAGGGGCTTTTCGCTTAAGTCCTATGTTGCTAGTGGACGAACGGGCAGTAGCGAGTATGTTGGCGGCGCTATTGGTGGGCGCTTTGTGGTTTGCTGGTAACAACGCTAACGGCTTTCTCTTCTCAACATGGACCTCCTTGCTAGAACTCTCTTGGTAAGGTGCTATGCCTAGATTGGCTATGGTCTTGGGAGCATTGATCAGCGAGAGGGCATAGCTAGACATGGTCACTACTGAAGAATGGGAGAGCTTAGCAATCTTCACAAGAGGGAGATGAGAAATGGTTGGTGTGAGAAGAGAAGAGGCCTATGGAGTATTTTATAGGTGCTAACACAGTCTCTAATCTGGAAACAACTTGATCGTAACTATGGACGTGATGTTAATCAGTGCAAAAGAGGAAGGGAAAAATATTGGGTCTGATTGGCGGACATGGGGGTGTGCCCGCACCAGGGTGCGGCCGCAGCACTGGGTCCACCAGTCGGCCTCAGTCTTTCGGGTATTTCTTTCCCTCTCTGAGTATTTCGCGATCCTGGTTACGATCAATCATGATGCGCAGTAGAATCAGAGTGATAGTGTGTGGGATAGAGTTTTGAATTTTGAAAACTTTCTAAAAGCTATCACACTATCATGCATTTATGAGTGATTGATACCCATGATCACAAAGATTCAAAAGTGAAGAAAAGATCATAGAGGCAATATGGACTACTCATAAATACAACAAATGCACCATTTATTCAAAACATAATTAGAAAGAATTTATTCAAAATAAATAAATAAGTCAAAAGAAAATATATATTTATATTTTTTTATAAGTAAAAACTTACCTAGGGATAACTTACCGATTTACCTTCGGCAAGGGCTCATCTTTATAGTCCGTTGAGCAGGACTCTTCTCCCATTACTTCTTGCTTGATGATGGCACATGTGTCTTGGGAGGAGTAGACGGTTGCACCTGCTTGGGCCTCCACTTTAGCAGTATCACCTTTGGAGGTGTGGAAGTTTGTTCAACCTTCTGCTTTGGTTTCCACACCTGCTTCGGTTGTGAAGGCTTGGGGACTTCGTCCCTCTTTTCATTCTTTTTAGGAGCTATTTTCTTTTTCTGCTCCTTATTATTTTTCTTAGGAGCCGCCTTTTCTTTTGGCTCTGGCTTTTTCTTAGATATTTTAGTATTTTTAATAAGTTGAGGCTGGATCTCAACCTGCATGATGCCTTGGGGGTTTGGCCCATAGAGGATGCGTATCATGTTGCACTCTTGTTGACGGCGTGGCCTAAACTCGAACTTCTCTTCTTGGCCATTAATGTTGAAGCGGATTTGTCCAGCCCCAACATCAATCTGTGCTCTAGCCGTACTCAAGAATGGTCTTCCCAGGATTAGTGGTGTTTCTTTAGTGAGCTCCATGTTGAGCACCACAAAATACACTGGAACATAGTATCCTCTAATCTTGACAGGGATGTCTTGAGCAATCCCTGCCGGGTACCGGACTGACGAGTCTGCCAACTAGAGTGTCATAGTGGTTGGCTCCAAGTTGGTGAAGTTTAGCCTGTCAAAGACTGATTTCGGCATAACGCTCACACTCGCCCCTAAATCACATAGGGTGTGGTCGAATTGTTGGGCCCCAATTGAGCAAGAGATTGTGGGGCACGCAGGATCCTGCTTCTTCTTGGACAGCTCATTGAGTATAGCTGCGCTACATTCTTCTGTCAGCTTGACAACTTCAGTGGACGGCAATGGTCGCTTCTTATTGATAATGTCCTTGATGAACTTGGAGTAGGACGGAATATGCAAGACATCCATCAACGGTACACTGACGTGCGTCTTTTCGACCATTTCCTCATAGCGGAGGAACTGTTCATTTCCGTCCTTCTTCTTCCTCCTTTCTCTTGTGGAAAAGGGTAGCATCGTGGTGTCCCCATAGTTGTTTGGGGTCGGCTCATCTTCCATGGATTCTTCTGATGGTTGAGCCGGCCCTTTTTCCTGTGTTTCCTCCTATTGCCTTGGCGCCCTTCCTGTCTTATGGTTAGGATAAGGGAGATCACGAGTGGTCTTACCCCCTCTCGTGGTCACCGGATTTACATTTTCCACAGAATCAGGAGAAACAACAGTTTTAGCGGCAGAAGCAAGCTGAGCTACTTTTAACTCGATCTTCTTATTAAAAGCTAGCTGATCTCCAACAGAAAGGGTCAGGCCATTAAGCTTTGTATTTATGTTGACAAACATTTGATCATTTTCAGAAACCTTTTTAACAAGATTTTCATTGATTTTGGCCTGACCTAGTGTTGATATTTGTTAACGCCATCAGGAAATAATCTGCAAGCGCACGGATATCGGTGAGCACTTCACCCGGGAGGTTATCTAGAGTATCGTATTTATATTTTTACCACTGGGAGAAAGCGTGCATGTGACTAACCAAATCTATTGCTACTACCCTTTAGGCTACAACCACTATGACTCGATGTGAGTGATGTATAGAGAAGACTTCAACTGTACCCTCGTTCTAACCTTGGTAAGGATGATCTACTGTTCTGTTGGGGAGGCTTACGGAATCTAGACACCACAGAGGATGTTCGACCCGCACCTATAAACCCTATCGATCCTGCTAACGGGATTATGGGCTACAAAGGTAACTCAGAAATGTCACGTTCCTTGCTACTACCACGGTCCGGCTAGACAGGGGATATCTATGAGTATCCTAGCCCAAACACCACGTTTACGCTAGAGATGATTACTCTAAACTCTACGCGAAGAGATCAAAGTAAACAAATAAACCAAAGAACAATAAAACAAAGAACTTACTAGAATTTAGAAGTCGAAATACTGAAGAATCCTAGGAGCAAGCCTCGTGTTAGGAGACTTGATCCCGCAGGTACAACCTCGGAGTAGACACCGACAGGCTAGGCTTACTCTGATCTACACCTCCACTCTATCTCTCTCAATCTAGTAGAACTAATTCTACTCTCACATTGGATGCTAAGCCCTATGAGGTTGGAACCCTAAGGAACCTCTCTCTCTGAATCCTCTCTGGAAAATATGCTAACGAATAATGAGGATTGCTCTCCTCCAGGGGCTAGGGGGCCTGCTTATATAGCCCCTCGAAATGAATATGGGCCGTCGGATCAAACTGACCTCAATCGAACGGTTTTCCTTGATCCCTTAGGTCAGTGGAGCATAATCCGCGAGATGGAGCCTGATTGGCTGAGACACCTGGGCGGGCGCCCAAGGGGGGAGGGCGGGCGCCCTGTCCCCAGGCCCGCTCGGCCTCCTGTTCGTTCCCGTGGCTTCTTGAGTCTTCTAGATGATAGAAAATTGTGCGGCACGTTAATATCTCTATGTAAACCCGACATGTGGGCCTTTTCTCCATATTTCCTGGTAGGCCCCTGCAGAAATAGACAAACACCAAAACTCGTAGAATTCTGTCAGATAAATCCCTAAGTCTGGGTGTTGGATGCATTTGGATCCTTTTATGTCTTTATTTGATGATTAAATTTGGTACTTAAGGACCGTCAACAACTCCCCCAAGCTTACCTCTTGCTTGTCCCTGAGCAAGGATGGACTCAAGAGTTTCTGCAGTGGTTTCATGCCTTAAAAGTACACATGCATTCAAGCAAGATCTCATCTCTGAGTTAGAGTAAACTGTTAAGACTTAAAACTTACTCATTTTACCTTTCACCATGGGGCTTGCAACCATCACTTGTGTCTTGAGCAGTTAAAAGATAGAACAGTCTAGTCAAGCGCCATGTCTCTTGTTCTTTGATTAACTATAGCTCTGGAGTTTTTTGCAGATTTTCAAATAAAACTCAGAGATTCCTTGTATGACTCTCTCAAATCTCTCTTTTGTGGTATTTCTGGATCCTTTCCAAGGCAGTAATGGTATATGCCTTCTCTCAAAGTATGTGGTATTTTTGGTATGAGGCATAGTGATATTGCCTTCTCTCTCACCCTACTCTAATAAGGTTTTGATATCTGGAGCTCATAGGTGGGAGATAAAGCATACATACTTACAAGACATTTATTGCATAGTCAAACCATGGATCTAGAGAAACAAGTCAATAAGTTAAATCAAGATGTGCATGTGTGGCGAATGAATGGTGTATGGTGATAACAATGGTGAAAGTCTAATTCTACTTTTGCTCTTTTAAGGGGATACATACCTTTCTTGCACTTTGAAGCTTTTTGAGGAGAATGAGATGCTCTATATTTTCTTTTTCTTTTCTCTCAGGTGGGTATCTTGTACCCCTAATTCTACTGTCGGACACTTGTCCATTTTTACCTCTCATCTCACTTTTTCTTTCCTTCGAGGTTCCGGGCACTTGTCCCTTTTTATTTCCTCGTATTCACTTTTTTTTTTCAGAGCACTCACCCTCCTAGAATAATGTAGCAAGTGGTAGTAACCAAAATATCTCGAGCATTTATTTCACGGGAAATAGCAGAGATAGGATAATATTTTTGGCTATTCTCTCCTGGATAGGAGTAAAATAATTTTGGGTGAATCTGGAGATGGAAATGAGTGGATGTTTGTGGATGCATACTTTCGGAGTAGAAGCAGCATGTATGAGTGAACGTGCAAGTGAATCTTGATTTTAACTGTATGACAAGCTCCTAAGGGTCTACACAGCTTGACCACACTCAATGCTCATAAGCAGTAAAATGTAAATGTATGGTTCATAGTCTAATAAGCATGTATATATGGCTGTGGTAAGATTTTAAACTTTCATGATACAGGAACTCATCATGCAACATTTTAAAGATTTTCAAAGATAAAATTCTCCAGAATTCTAGGAACAGATAAACAGCAGCTCAACCTTCCCATATCATATCCGTTAACGACTTGTACCCTTCCTACAAGTTCAGGTTTAGAGCAAATCTTAATTCATAACTGTCATGCCTAAACTTGAGAGAGATTTTAATTTTGAGAACTAGTCATGGTAGAGCAACTATTCATCATTTCCATGTGAGAGCTTATCATGAGGGTTCATAGCAAACTTTATTTATTTATTTATTTAGCAAACTAAGCAAAGATATAAAAGCACAAAATATTTATTTGGGTTTTTTTATGATTATGCATCTTTTTTATTATTTGAGTAAAGTATAAACGCGAGTAGAAACACTTAGCTGGATAAATGGGGGTGCTCTCCCCCAAGCTGGATTTTGACGTAATTTCTTCTGATGTAGCTCGCAGGTGGCGGAGGTGTATTTGAATATCGGCAGCACCCTGACAGCGATTAGGACGTCCTCCGTCTGCTAGTCTTCTTGGATCCTTGAATTCTGTGGAGCTCAAATAGACAACAAAGCTTTGTGAAACTGGTTAAGTGTTAGCATAAATATCTAGCCTTTATCATGTTGAGCCTCCTCAATAAATGTTACTCTCTTTGGTAGGATCATAAATTTATTTTTATATTTTTATTGTAGGATGAAAACATATTTATTTTATGCCACCACAGTCAATATACCTATGGGTTTTAAACCACAAGTCTACTCATATGGGGCTTTAGATTTTATGATGCAGTGCAACGAATAAATATTTTTGTTTTCTTTTCTAATGCTAATGTGGAAAAGTTAATATGCTAATGCAAGTGATGGAATAAAAAGGAAAATGAATGCAGAAAAGATAAATATGGATAAATACCGATTTTACCTTCCGGCAAGGATCCAATGTTTTAAGTCTTCTGGACAAGACTTCTCACCGTGTTCATTCTTTAGGTGCGTCATTTGATTCAAGTGTGGACCTTGACGTCTGCACCTCTTGATACGGTGTCACCCATGCTTGCCCAACAGTTCGAAGTGCTGCGTTGGCAATATCCTGCTCAGTGTGTTTGTGCTCGTAGATCCAGGTCCTTCACTTGGTGGAGTCTGGGAGTTGTAAAACTCCTCCATGTTTTGCTCGAAGTGTACCTGCTCATAGAGACAAGGCAGAGATCAAGTGCATGGGCCCTATTGGTGGAAAACACCAACAGAACCAAAAGTGTATTTGTTCTTCTCTAACCTTAAGCATAGTGAGCAAGACAAAGTTGATGGATAATAAGATCATGAGTGTAGCATTTAAAACATTTGTCGGATCAGATCGCTCAACCTAATAGAAAGATAATCTATCTATATTTATGTTTTTTATATATATCTTCCAAAGATTGAGTGTGCAATATTTTACTTCATATGATTAGGAGTGTGGGATCACAAAGGTGGAAGGACTAAACATGTTGAATCGATTGGGTTGGTTAATCTAGAGTTGTAAATCATACGTGTTTGTCTCTTTTATTCATATGAACGATGTTAACACTTACTAACACCACTTGGATACTAGGTTGTCATCCCCAGCATGGTGCCAGAGTGTACGAAGGTATTTATGAATGTAAAGGCTCTCTAGAAAATAATCTATTCTATCCACAAGCGCACAGATAAAATACCTCATTGTAGCATTTCACCAGGAAAGTATTCCAGGTATTGTTTTTTATAATTTTGCTTAAGAGAACAGTGGAAATGAAGATAAGGATAAAATCTATCAAGGCATAGACTAGAGATAAACTTGCAAGAATATGATTACTAATGAGGAACTCATCACACAGTCACTTATTTTGGCAGGGGGGTAAGCCATAATAATAATGATAATGAAATATAAGCTCATGGGTAAATAACACAGCGATTAGAAAATAGACTACTATCATTTATGTAATGTGACGTCGTATTAGCTAGAGAATGGATTCTAAGTTATCTACTATCTACTAAGTCACAATCTACTCTAGTTATCTACAAGATCATATATAACATAAAAGACTCTTCATTCATGTATAAGGAACATTGCTAAAGTAAATCAGAGCATCGCAAGACTTACTCCGCAATACAAATTTTGCCTGTCCTATCAATGGAGAGTGGACTATATAAGAATCAACGAAGCTGTCACTATCGCGAACTACCACACGGCCCGGCCAATAAGATACATTTGCAGGTAAATATCATCTAAGCACCATGCCTACATGTGATCTACCACTTAACTCCCACGTGTAAAGAGCTAAGCGCTTTGCAAACTTATACATAAACTCATTATCAATCATAACTATATCAAATATAGAACTAGAGCAAACTAAGAGCATAATAAATAGAGACATAATGCAATTAGAATAAAGTAGTAGAGAAAGATATGAAATAATACCAATCTTTATTAAGGAAGATCCGAATCCAGAGCGCTAGGCTCTACTGCTCTAATTCTATCTAATCAATCCTCTAAACTTGAAGGATTAGGGAGTAGCTAATTCTAATTCTCTATGGGAGAGAAGATCTAAAACCCTAACTTTGATGACTTCCTCTGATAATGATTTTTCCTCCCTCCCCCTGGGGTGGAGAGGTCTTGCTTATATAGTCCTCTCAAGTGAATTTGGGCCGTCGGATCAAACCGACATTGATCGCACGGTTTTCCTTGATCCTTTAGGTCGGTGGAGCATAATCTGCGAGATTGGTTGTGATTGGCCCCGAGGCCAGGGCGGGCGCCCTACCCCCGAGCCCGTCCGGTCTCCCGTTCGTTCCCGTGGCTTCTGGACTCTTCTAGATTAAGGAAAATTGCGCGGCACGTAATTATCTCATTGTAAACATGACATGTGTGCCTTCTCTCCATATTTTCTGATAACCCCCTGCAGAAATAGACAAACACCAAAGCTCGTGGAATTCTGTCAGATAAAACCCTAATTCTAGATGTTTGGTGCATATTGATCCTTTTCTATAGTTAGTTAATGATTAAATTTAGTACTTAAGGACTGTCAACAAACTCCCCCAAGCTTACCCTTTGCTCGTCCCTGAGCAAACAGCTAAACTCAGATGGATCAGGAGTTGCTTCGATGTTTCTTTCCTGACAGGCACACATGCTTTCACATAAAAATTCTTTGAGATTAGAGTGAAGTGTCATGGAGCTTAGTACCTGCACTTAAATCTTAAGTAATCGAAAGATAAAATAGTTTAGTCAAGCACTATTCCTCCTGTCTATACTTCACCTTTGTTTCGGAGTTTTGCATAAGTTTTCAAAAATAAAACTCAGAGTTCCCAGCTATGATTCTCTCAAGTCTCTCTATATGTGGTATTTGTGGATCCTTACAAAGATGTCACCTACCTATAGCTAATGGAATATTTAAGTGGAGCTCATAGGTGTGAAAAATAGCTGATACATATGTTGTCTAATTGAGCCATGGATCCAAAGGAACTCAACATATAATTAAATCAAGATGTGCATGTGTGGTGGAGTAAATGATAGTGATGGTAAAAATGTATAAGTGATGATAAAACTTACTTCTCATTGCTCCTCATATTGCTATCTCTCCTTCTCTCTTGATCTTTGCCTTCGGAGAACATGGGCTATCTCTCTTTTTTTTCCAGGTGGGTAGTAAATACCCCTAATTCTACTGTCGGACACTTGTCCATTTTTCTGCTCACGTGGGCATCTTTGTACCCCTAATTCTACTCCGGACACTTGTCCATTTTTACCTCTCGTCTCACTCTTTTTTTTTCTTTTTCGAGGTTCCGGGCACTTGCCCCTTTTTATTTCCTCACATATTATTGCATAACCCATGTCTCTTCTGCATTGAATCTTTTTGGAGAGAGAGAATAACAACACTTGGGATAGTGAGTGATAATATTTTTAACAGATTTTAATGAATGGTGGTGAATGGTGTAGTAGATATGTGCTAGTGAATATCTTAATTTAACCACATGAAAAGTCTTAAGGGTCTACACAGCTCGATCAAACTTAATGTGAATATAAGTAAAAGATGTTATAGGAAGTATGGCTGTGGTAGGAATTTTGTCATGCTAGGAACTCATCATGTGATTTGCAAGTTTTCAAAATAAATCTCGAGAACTCAGTGTAGTAGGAACAAGATAAACAACAGCTCAAACTTTATATCATGTCCTTCTCTTACCTAGACTTTAGTTTTAGGTTCATGCTTCCCATAGATATTCAATTTTAGTTTTTAGTAATTCCTGGAAGAACTCTAATATAAAAGCTAGGTACTCGAAAGTAAGTAAATAGAGCAACTGTTCATCATTTCCATCAAGCATCTTTTTGGTCTTTTTATTTTTCTAGAGATTAACACTTGGCAGATAAATAAGCACACTTATCTACACACTCTTTTTATTTTGTTTTCATGTTTATAGAATGCAGTAAATTAAAGCAATAAAATATTTATTAGGTTTTCTAAGTTTTTTTCTCTTTAAAATAAAACACTAAAACAGAAAAGAATAAATAAGAAAAGCAAATAAAAACTTACTTGATAAAATGGGGAGGAACTCCCCCAAGCTGGATGTGGTTGTCGGTCTTACCCAATGTTCCAGAATCGCATCATGGTAGTGATGTTGTTGTTCATTGTCGTGGTGTCTTGTCTCAATTCTTGTACTGCAGTGGCGTGGTCCTGGTTCCACTTTTGTTGCTGTTCCAGGAGTCGTCCATGTTCTGCTTGCGTATTCTGGATGTCAAGGAGGGTGTTGTCAGTACGGGTGAAGAAAGCGCCGGCTTCTTGGTAGTAGTCGTTCGTGAAAGCATAAGAGGCGTCGGAGTACCATCCAGCATCGAATTGGGGCGGGGGTCTGGACCCTGAAGCTCCATATGGATCAGTGGAGTACCTGCCCGTATGGAAAGGCGGGTTTGTCCACTGGTGATCTTGGCCCTCCGGCCATGAATCCTGTGTTGGCTCTTGTGGTTGAGCATGTCGAACCCATGGGTCCCGAAGGACTCGGGGGTTGTAGTCGCAATAATGCAGGTGCGCTGCTTCTTCTGGCCCGGGATCAGCTCCATACCAGGTGCATTCTTGATGGGTGGTCACCCTTTCAGATGCCACTCGTTGTGGAGCTCTCTGGTTTACCGGTGTTACTGCAATCTCAATCAAATAATTTTGAACAACATAGAGGCCAAGGTTTAGGTTAGGTAACCGAATCTTGCCTTTATTATCGTATAACATATACATTACGTTCTCCTCTTTTTTCAACATCCGAGCTTGCCTAAATGTGTCATAGCCATGATAAATTCGTAACTCATCAATGAATTCCAATGATGAGTTTTCTAGCAAATTAAAATTAGAGGCTAGACGAGTGATGAGTGAAGTACAACCGACAGGTCCCTGAAGACTAGGTATACTAAGCCAATGAGAAACCAAAAGTGTAACAGGTGAAGTGTGTACTTTATTTATAGCAGCATATAGAAGTTGTAAATCTCCTATTCTTACTTTTCTAATATCATCACGATGGAAAAGATTGTACCCGAGCCATTTCTCGAACATCCTAAGAGTGGGGTGTTCCATGTCGCTGGTTTGGGCTTGGCTATAAAACTCATCTCTAGATATCTCTCTCCAGAACTGGTGTCTCTCAAAATTGGGTAAGTCGGAGTTAATGTCCAAGATGCATCTTCAAGAGAAACCGAGCTGGTCGCTCTGTTCTCTGCAAGACAACATAATATCCTATTTGAACATCCGAAAAGCAATTCCCCCCTCATAATATTGTAAAGTGCAAAGAAATTCAAGGGTGAGAAGACAGGAACCCAGCTCAGTTATGTTCCAAAAATTTGTCCATCCCACCATTTGGAAAATTAAGTCAAATTCAGTATCCATACCTGTTTCTTGTAGCAAGATAGGATCAAGAGTGGGGGTGTGAATGAAATCCTTATTCTTTAGCTGCTGGTAAACTTCCTTTTCCCTGCGGGTCTTTAGTCCAAGGTCTCCTATTTTGAGGAGGACCTTGACTTGTGGTTCAGATGAAGATGACGGAGCTTGCGGGGGTGTCGGGTCGACGCTCATCTCTGACTGGTGCGAGGAGTGTCGAGATGAACTCCTTGTACCTATTTTCTTGAGGATCTTCCCTGCGTTCTTCACCTTCTTGTACATCCTATAGACAAAAGTTGACACACACACAACTAGTGGAAAATTTGAGAGAGAAAAATGTTAGTGGTGAGCTGTCCAAAATGTCAGTAGTCCAGGGGTTAGTCGTTCAAGACAAGTTTTTTATTTTGGCAGCACCTCCCCCTAAACAACTTTTACTTCCGCTCTGGACAGCGGGATCACTACTTACTAGGTAAACCTCACTCTCTCACTCAGAGACTACCAACCTCCCTTCCACTCTTCTCTTCCTCTCTACTCTCCTTCTTTCTTCACTACAAGATCTCCTTCTCTGGAAACTGAAACTTGTGTGGTTTTCTGGGAGGCTTGTGTGATGGAGATGGAGGCAGAAGGTGGCAATTTATAGGAGGAAGGGGGACAGGGCGGGCGCCCTCTGTAGGTGGGCGGGCACCCACCTTTGGTGCCCATCCTGGCTGCAACTTTTCTATTCCCTCCTTTGCTTATTCTTTAAGCCAAAAAATAATTCATGGGTAGTGGTTGGTCGGTGGAAAAGTGCTGATGAGTGGAGATATGTTGGTGGATCAAATAATGTGATGGGATATATGTGAGGTGTGGTATATGACATGTGGGACCCAAGGAGTGTAGGTCATGCTTCTAGAAGGTTTCTATAATTAAATATAATGCAGGAAAACCTATGAGAATTGAAACTTATTTGAAATGATAATGAAAAATATATTTTTTGTGCCTCCACAATAATTAATAAATATAGGTTGTCACACACCACAAATATTATTTATATGGGGCTTTTGATTATTATAATGCTATGGATAAATATGACTAATGCAAGAATTAAATATGAGAGAATTAATGATGCAGATAAATACCGATTTACCTCCCGGCGAGGGTTTGGGATTTTTTTAGGTCCCTCAAGCTGGACATCCAGATCTTTTTAATCTTCTGAATTACCTTCCTCCGAAGATGGTGTCTCCAGTGGTTCTTCTTTATGAACTTCCTTCACTATAGAGTCTCTCTCTGGTCTGGGCTTGAATGTGAAGTGTTCTTCTTGTCCGTTTATGTTGAACTTGATTTCTCCCTTCTCGACATCGATGTGGGCATTGGCAGTGCTCAAAAATGGCCTTCCAAGGATAATGGACACTTTTGAGTCGGGACTCATGTCCAGTACCATGAAGTCTACTGGCACAAGGAAATCTCTGATCTTGACTGGAATGTTTTCGGCGATGCCCAACGGGTGTCGAACTGATTGATCTGCTAGTTGTAGGCACATTGATGTTGGTTCTAGGGTCGTATGCTCAAGCTTCTTGTAGACTGATGCTGGCATCACACTGACACTTGCTCTGAGATCACAAAGTGCATTGTTGAAGTGTTGGTTTCTAATCGAGCAGTCAATGGTGGGACATCCGGGATCCTTCTTCTTCCTTGGTGGTTTGTTGAGGATGGCCGCACTACATTCTTCTGTCAGCTTGATAACCTCAGTGGTGGGCAGTGGTCTCTTCTTGTTAAGAATATCTCTGATGTACTTTGCATATGTAGGTACCTATATGGCATCAAGCAGAGGTATGTTGACATATAATTTCTGAATGACCTCTACAAACTTACCAAACTGCTCATCTGACTGCAGTCCTCTGTTTCTTCTGGGAAATGGCAAATAGTTGGTGTCGTAAAAATCTTTCCTCATTTCTCCAGTTCTTGGTGGTTGTAGTAGATCTTCTACTTCAACTGGGCTTTTTTCTTCTATCACTGCTGGTTGCACTGGTGCTGATGTTCTTTGTTTCTCTTTTGGGTATGGGGGATCCCTGGTGGCTTTGCCTCCTGTAGTAGTTATGTTCTTTACCTGCTCAATGTTAGTTGCAACAGGCAATGCAACAGCTAGCTTTATTAATTTAAGCTCTACCCTTTTACTAAGAGTATTTTGCTCATCAAAGGCAGTTAATAGAAAATCCATTTTATTGTGTATATCTTTTAGAGATGATTCATTTGTGTCTAGCCTTTGTTTAACTTCATCATTAGTTTTTGTTTGTTGAGCAATTATCTCTTTTAATGAAAGTTGCTTGAAAGTATTACCTGAATTCATACCTTTGCTATTGGGTTGACTCGAGGTAGGTTGATATTTGTATGCTGTCTCAGTAGCCCTTTGATCTTCTTTGAACTTGGCCCTCTGGTCAATCCAATGGAGCAAATTTTCCATCTTGGTTGATAATGCATTTACTTCTTCTGGTATTTCTTCAGTTTGATGACATTGTTGAGCTTTATCGTGGAACCAGCTTTGGTTTTCTGCTATCTTATCCAAAAGTATCTCTAATTTTCCAATTGTAAGCTCCAAGAATGATCCCTTAGCAGATGCATCTAGGCACTCACGAGCCTTCTGGGTTAATCCATGGTAGAAGGTCTGCATAAGTAACCATCTGGCCATTCCATGGTGAGAACAATCTGATATGTATCCTTGAAAACGCTCCCATGCTTCTGGAATGGTTTCTGTCTTTTGCTGTTGGAAACTGACAATATTTCCTCTTAAGGCAGCTGTCTTGCCCATTGGGAAAAACTTTGATAGAAAGGCATCTGACAAGTTCGTCCAGTTGTTGATGTTATCTTGATGAATGTAGAACCACTTCCTTGCTTTCCCTTCTAGTGAGAATGGAAAAGGCGAAGCAGTATGACGTCTTTGTCGACTCCGTTGATGTGGATTATGCTTCCAATCTCTAAGCAATTCTGCAAGTGTGCACTAGCATCTTCATGTGCCTTTCCACTGAATTGTGTAGCTTGTACCAAATTGATGAGGCTTGACTTGAGCTCGAACTCGGATGCTCCTTCTTCTACTGCAAATCTTGGACCAGTTGGAATGTTCTCAAGGCTTGGAGCAGAGAATTCTCGTAGGGTCTTCTGTGCCATAGCTTCAGCAATTGGTAGCTAGCTTCTTCTTTCTTTCTTGATTGCTTTGGTTCTGATGATGAAGAGTTGAATGTACCAAAGTCAATCCTGATATACCCTATATAAAAATATAAACATAGAAAAACAATAGGGTGAACCTGCCGAAGCAGAGGTGCCTTGTTATGATTTCTCACTTAGTAGCTGTTTTATGCAATTATTTCTCTATAGTCTAGTTTAATATTTTATGTGAATAACCTTGACTGACTTCCTGACTTTCCTTACCGTCTCCCCTTTTGTGTTCCCCGGCAACGGCGCTAGAAATGCTTGTTGACACTTACTAACACCACTTGGATACTAGGTTGCCATCCCCAGCATGGTGCCAGAGTGTACAAAGGTATTTATGAATGTAAAGGCTCTCTAGAAAATAATCTATTCTATCCGCAAGCGCATAGATAAAATACCTCATTGTAGCATTTCACCAGGAAAGTATTCCAAGTATCGTTATTTATAATTTTGCTTAAGAGAACAGAGAAAATGAAGATAAGGAAAAAATCTATCAAGGCATAGACTAGAGATAAACTTGCAAGAACATGATTACTAATGAGGAACTCGTCACACAGTCACTTATTTTGGTAGGGGGTAAGCCATAATAATAATGATAATGAAATATAAGCTCATGGGTAAATAACACAACGATTAGAAAATAGACTACTCCTCATATATGTAAGGTGATGTCAGATTAGCTAGAGAATGGATTCTAAGTTATCTCCTATCTACTAAGTCACAATCTACTCAAAGTTATCTACAAGATCATATATAGCATAAAAGACTCTTCATTCATGTATAAGGAACATTGCTTAGTAAATAAGAGCATCACAAGACTTACTCCGCAATACAAATTCTGCATGTCCTATCAACGGAGGGTGGACTATATAAGAATCAACGAAGCTGTCACTATCGCGAACTACCACACGGCCCGGCCAATAAGATACATTTGCAGGTAAATAACATCTAAGCACGACGCCTACATGTGATCTACCACTTAACTCCCACGTGTAAAGAGCTAAGCGCTTTGTAAACTTATACATAAACTCATTATCAATCATAACTATATCAAATATAGAACTAGAGCAAACTAAGAGCATAATAAATAGAGACATAATGCAATTAGAATAAAGTAGTAGAGAAATATATGAAATAATATTATTCTTTATTAACGAAGATCCGAATCCAGAGCTCTAGGCTCTACTTCTCTAATTCTATCTAATCAATCTCTAAACTTGAAGGATTAGGGAGTAGCTAATTCTAATTCTCTGTGGGAGAGAAGATCTAAAACCCTAACTTTGATGGCTTCCTCTAATAATGATTTTTCCTCCCTCCCCCTGGGGTGGAGAGTCCTTGCTTATATAGTCCCCTCAAGTGAATTTGGGCCGTCGGATCAAACTGACATTGATCGCACGGTTTTCCTTGATCCTTTAGGTCGGTGGAGCATAATCCGCGAGATTGGTTGTGATTGGCCCCGAGGCCAGGGCGGGCGCCCAAGGGGGGAGGGTGGGTGCCCTGCCCCCAAGCCCGTCCGGTCTTCCGTTCGTCCCCATGGCTTCTGGACTCTTCTAGATTAAGGAAAATTGCGCGGCACGTAATTATCTCGTTGTAAACATGACATGTGGGCCTTCTCTCCATATTTTCTGATAACCCCCCTGCAGTAATAGACAAACACCAAAGCTTATGGAATTCTGTCAGATAAAACCCTAATTCTAGATGTTTGGTGCATATTGATCCTTTTCCATGGTTAGTTGATGATTAAATTTAGTACTTAAGGACCGTCAACAAACGCCAGAACCAAGGAGAAGCTTATAAAAGTGATAGTCAAGTTCCTTAAGATGTTACCTTACTTGAAGAGTGATGGTACAGTATCACCTTGTGGAAGCTTTCCTTTCTTAGCGGTTGTGTATCGTGTTTGTGGCACCCTCCATGGATCATCTCTTATGAGCTATGTCTTCCTTGTGTAAATTGTTAAACTTCATGTTTCTCTCTCTTTATCTCTAGTGTGAGTTTATCTCAGGACTTCTCAGGTCGATATTGAAAGTTTTCCTGCAGGGGTTAGTCCAACAGAATATCCAATATCTACTATAGCATATTATCGGCTCAAAAATCAACCTATACACCATGTCTAATTTGATTTAGGAGGGCATTTTAACCTAAGCACCATGCTTAATTTAAAATCCCTTGGACGTATGATCATCATTCCTAAACTAAGCACCATGCTTATTTAAGAGATAAATGAAACTACTCCAAACCTAGACATATACTAAAGTAAATAAAGGTAGCATGAGAGCATTTATAGAGATATACTCAAGTGGAGATGAAGTAGTGTTATTAGTATTTAAAGCATGTCTCAAAGGTAGAGACAACCAACATAGCAACATGACAAAGGATGTTTTTGTGTAAAGTACTCCCCCAAGCTTGAATTTTGCAAAATTCAAGTTTGGATGAATTTAATTCAATGTTGTATGATGATTGGTTGGACATACCTTGTGCTTGTCATTCATCCAATCTTATTGCTCCAATCCTGGAAAGGTTAGTGACAAGAATACCCAAAGGAATATTTTTACAATTATCCTTATATGCTCAATACGCAAGGTAATGTTGCAAAAAATTAAAAGCTCATGTTACGATCTGATCAGTGCTTATTTTAGGATACTAAGCTTGTCCATGAGAAACCATCAATTTATGTCGGCGAAGTGGTTTCCCCTCCAACGCTGACCTATATCAAGATCAACTCAACGAGATCTGCAATATTTATTATAGACATGTGCATCGACAACCGCCCTTTTAAAGTTTTTATAAATAGAAAGGAAGAGGGGGTTGGAGATCTCAAATGTGGTGATGTTGGAGAGACCAATAGATTGGGAAGATGTTGCATATGAGCATGGAGTAAACGAAGTGGCTATGAAATAAATTCCATGCTCATTAATGTTATCTTTGTCTCTAATCTGAATGTTCGGAGTTTCTCCTAGATTGGTCTCGCCTATGTCCTCTTCTATAGTTGGATGAATCTCATCTTCAAAGGGAGTCAATAACTCACCATTTGAAATTGAGGCAAAGTCAGAATCCATTAAGGCTTCTTCCTTGTCCATCCATTCAATGGTGATAGCACATGGATTTTTAATGCCCTCAAGCCATTGATGATGCTCTTCTCGATCCTCCTTATGGTCTTGGTGACTCTTATGCATGGGATGTCTAGAGAGATTCATAGGATCATCGGGAGGTTCAAGAGAAAGAGCATAGTAGAAATTATTAGGCTCAAGGATGAGTTTAAAGATAGGTTCGAACGAGTCATCAAAAGTGGGCGTAGAAGGGGAGAAGATGAGATTGTCTTCTAAATGGTTTTGCTATCCTTCTATTGCATCACTTAAGATGCCATCCTCGAGTCTTTCTAGACGTCCATCAAAGGGATTGGATTTGAGATGCTGTAACACCCTAAAATTTGTTCTTTTTCAAATAGGTGAAAATGATTTAATTTTGTATTTTCATGTTCATGAAATATAGAGAAATAATATTTTTTTAAAATTAAAAATTATCATAGGAGTTTAGCAATATGTTTGAGAATTCATGCCTTTGCATTTGATTTATTGATGTGTGTGTGTTTGACAAACGTTCGAAATATTTGAAACAGATTTAAAAGAAATTTTCAAATGTGTTTGAAATGGCTTTTAAATACAAGAAAAAAAAACATCTCCCTTCTCTCTCTCGGCCCGAAGGCCTGGTTTCCCCCTCCTCTCTCAACCGCGCCCCAAAACCCGGCCCATCCCCCTAGCCCAAGGCAGGTCGGCCCAGTAGGAGCCTGCCCGCACCCTGCTCCTTTCCCCTTCCCGTTTCACTGCCAACCGGGCCCGTTCTCTTTCTCTCGCTGACAGCTAGGGCCCACTGGTCAGCGTCCTCCTCCCTCTCCTACCTTTCTTCCTCCCCTGCACCGTATCCGACCGGGACACGGAAAGAGGTATCGAATCTCTGGGATTTTCGAGATTTTGGATGGAACCGACACCCTTATAAGGCCAGATACCTCCTCCGCATCTCGTTTTTCCTTCTACAAAGCATGAAGACGCTCTAGCCGCCATAAACGCCGTGGATTGGATCTTCCCGAGTAGGAATTCGCCGCTACCGTGTTTTTCATCAATCGAAGCTGCCCAGAGACGTTTGATCCTTTGCCGAGCTTCGCAACAAGTCTACGAAGGTGCTGAGCCCCTCCTCCTACCCTATACCGCGTTCTTTCGACCTCACGCGCTGCCGAACGCATGCAGGGAACCACCGTCCGCCGATCCACGACGTGCGAGCCTTCCCCGACCTCAAAGAAAGGCCTAGGTGAGTTCGTCTTGTGCCTAGTTTGCTTCCTGTGCTTTCGGATGGAAGAACGGTGCACTAAATTGCCATATCCGTGAACTCCGGCGAGGCTCTGGCCTATTCCGGCCATGGCGCCACCGCCATGTCTCTGTGAACTGCCGGCGACCTCTCTCTCTACTCCCCAAATCTAATCAGAGCCACTTAAACACGATCCAACGGCCGGGATTGAAGGATACCCCTTCAACCGCAGTTTTGCAAAAGAGTCCTTGCATTGTTTAGTTATCAAACCCGCGGTCCAAAGCGTAGAGCAGTAAATACGCCTTTCAGTTTGGAAAACGAAAACAGCTCGGTTTGATTTCAAAATACGTTTTCTGGTATTTACAAAATTGCCACTGAGTTTGTTTTGGCTATAAAATATTCATTTTAACTCCGTTTTGATCCATTCAAATTGCGTTAGGTTCATAATCATGAGCTCTACATGTTAGTAATATTGTTTACTCAGTTTGAAATTTTTTTTCGTGATCCTATTTAATTAATTACTTTTCTATATAAAATCTTAGAAAATTCATAACTTCTTTGTTTCAACTCCGATTTTCGTGATCTTTACGTCTGTGAGATCATAGCGATGCGTAGAATCATTTTATAAACTTTTCATACTGTTTTTATATGATTGGTGTATCGTTCTAATTGTAGCCTTGTTTGCTTCGTGTATGTTTGTCTCCGATTGTTTGTGTGTTGATGATCGATGATCGAGTTTGGACGGTGAGCAATTCGTGGCGAACAAGAGTACTTCAGTGATCAAGATCAGAGCCTTGGACAATTAGCAAGATCAGTAGAAGCAATTGGATTAAGGCAAGTATAGCATTTGGATTTTATTGCTGTGACCATGATCATGTGACTAGAATTAATGTTAAGTAATAAATGATAAAAATGACTTTTTAGCCACTTGATGATTTATCTGTAAGTGATAACCGAGACAACAGTGCAACCATAAGGGCTATAATGGTCTGGCTTTAGTTAAGTATGAGTAACTTTTCTAGCTCGTTAGCGGTTACCCGTGTGGCGCAATTGGAGAATAGCAGACCGTGGATTCCTGCGGGTGAATCACATGGACTGACTAATAAAACCAAGCGGCCCTAACTTGTTAGACGAACCTTTGAAAGACTTCATAGTGATCCCTGCTGACCTCCCTTGGAAGGGGGTTAAGAGATTAGCTACCTCGAGCGAAAGGGTAAATCATGACTCATGGGTAAAGATGTACAACCTCTGCAGAGTGTTTAAAACTGGTATACTAGCCGTGCTCACGGTCATGAGCGACCTTGGGGATTCTTGCATCGACGATGATGATTGTTGTGTGTTAAATATGCCCATTATTTATTATTTAATGCTTTACATAATTTATGTCACATTGATCATGAGACTGTGGGAGCTGTACAATCTAGCAAGTTGCTATACTTGTGGAGTTCGACATGGACTCACTCTTGCTATTTCCCCCAAACCTCATAGTTTAGGCTTGTGATCAATCAGTCAGTTGGATCCTGTAGAGGGAAGTTAATACCCGAAGTTTGGAGTTGTCTATCCGCTGTTTGCTTAAAGGTTATCTCTTTTATACTAAGTACGTTATATACTTATGCATTGTCTTATGATATTACCCCTTATTTGTAGCTATATGTGAGATTTGACTTCTAAGACTCACATATGTTGCATATCTGGTTTTATCATTAAAATCGGGTATGACAGATGCTTTCCAAAAGATCCCTTCTTAGGAAGGTTCAGACTATATGCACTCAAAGGTCTCTTATGAAGCAGGAAGTTTAAGCTCATCCCAAAATGAATTTCCAAAGGTAGAATTTCTTCTTCCCTTAGATGATTTTGGAGCACTACTAGTTTGGGTTGGATAGCCGAATCATGGGATTGAAATGTTTGGAAATCGGCTATTGAAACTTCCTTTTCTCGTCTGGGAGATGATTCCTTCTCTATCTCTAGGATTTTCTTATGAAGACTAGTGCAAGAAGGATGTCCACAAATGAAGACATACCTTGCTTTACTAACAGATAAAGAAAGAAAAACTCTACCAAAGGTTATATGATTAAGACCAATGTGAAAATATCAAGGAAAAACATGGTCTTGTAGGGCTAGGTCTAAACCAGAATTTATAGAAAGATTAAAAGATTCCCTAGGTGTAGCTAAAAGATCATTATCTTCTTGATTAAAAGATAGGACCTCGGCTATAGAAAAGGGTTGGTTTTGACCTATTGCAATCAACTCCGGACAAAGATCATAATTGGGGGCAAAGAAAGGACTTGTTGACTCCCATGGTCTATGGCTAGTCTCCGAAGGTGCAAAAAATTCAATAATAGGTGAGGAATTTGAGTTATCCATAAAGATGGAAAAAATAAAAAGATAAAAAAATAAAAGTATAAAAGTATAATACAAGATAATAGCAAGACTCAAAGTTATCTCAGCAAACCATCTTTCTCCCCGGCAACAGCACCAGAAATGCTTGTTGATATTTGTTAATGCCATCAGGAAATAATCCGCAAGCGCACGGATATCGGTGAGCACTTCACCCGAGAGGTTATCCAGAGTATCATATTTATATTTTTACCACTAGGAGAAGCATCTGACTAACTAAATCTATTGCTACTATCCTTTAGGCTACAACCACTATGACTCGATGCGAGTGATGTATAGAGAAGACTTTAACTGTACCCTCGTTCGAACCTTGGTAAGGATGATCTACTGTTCTGTTGGGGAGGCTCACAGAATCTAGACACCACAGAGGTTGTTCGACCCGCACCTATAAACCCTATCGATCCTGCTAACGGGATTATGGGCTACAAAGGTAACTCAGAAATGTCACGTTCCTCGCTACTACCACGGTCTGGCTAGACAGGGGATATCTATGAGTATCCTAGCCCAAACACCACGTTTATGCTAGAGATGATTACTCTAAACTCTACGCGAAGAGATCAAAGTAAACTCATAAACCAAAGAATAATAAAATGAAGAACTTACTAGAATTTAGAAGTTGAAATACTGAAGAATCCTAGGAGCAAGCCTCGGGTTAGGAGACTTGATCCCGTAGGTACAACCTCGGAGTAGACACCGATAGGTCGGGCTTACTCTGATCTACACCTCCACTCTATCTCTCTCAATCTAGTAGAACTAATTCTACTCTCACATTGGATGCTAAGCCCTATGAGGTTGGAACCGTAAGGAACCTCTCTCTCTGAATCCTCTCTGGAAAATATGCTAATGAATAATGAGGATTGCTCTCCTCCAGGGGCCAGGGGGCCTGCTTATATAGCCCCTCCAAATGAATATGGGCGGTCGGATCAAATCGACCTTAATCGCACGGTTTTCCTTGATCCCTTAGGTCGGTGGATCATAATCCGCGAGACGGAGCCTGATTGGCTGAGACACCTAGGCGGGCGCCCAAGGGGGGAGGGCGGGCGCCCTGTCCCCGAGCCCGCTCGGCCTCCCGTTCGTTCCCGTGGCTTCTGGAGTCTTCTAGATGATAGAAAATTGCACGGCACGTTAATATCTCTATGTAAACCCGACGTGTGGGCCTTTTCTCCATATTTCCTGATAACCCCCTACAGAAATAGACAAACACCAAAACTCATGGAATTCTGTCACATAAATCCCTAAGTCTAGGTGTTGGTTGCATTTGGATCCTTTTCTTTATTTATTTGATGATTAAATTTGGTACTTAAGGACCATCAACACCTAGCACAAGATCTTTCAGCGAAGGCTGGGAGGAATTAAAACTTGAGTAATTACCTTGGGGGCGGTTCTGGTTGTTCCACCCATTACCTTGCTATTGTTGGCGGAACCCGTTGTTGATGAATGATGCGTCCTCCTGGGTTCCAGGGCAATTCATCCCCATGTGGCCAACATTCCCACATTCCTCACACGTCATGCGTGAGTCGATGGCTTGGACAGTGCCGATGGTAGGATCAGTGGCCTGTCTGTCCAATCTCTTCATTAGTAGGTCTATTTTTGTGGCAAGCAGATCCGTCTCCTTCACAGTATGCATGCTTTTTTGTGTTTTGCATCCCTCTCCCCAACTCTGGTTGGCTACCATCTTCTCGATTAATGCCGTAGCATTCTCAATGGTAAGGGAGAGGAACGCGCCTCCAGCAGCGGCATCGACGTGCCTCTTAGACATGGGCATGAGCCCTTCGTAGAAATTCTGAAGCACGAGCCAATATTCCATCCCGTTGTGGGGGCAAGCCCGGATGTACTCCTGGAGCATTTCCCAAGCCTCAGAAATGGATTCGAGTGAAGTCTGCTGGAAGTTTGATATCTTTCCCCTCATAAGCATTTATTTTGCTGATGGGGAATTTGAGTTATCCACGAACATTTGTCTCACGTGTTGACAGCTTCCTTGCTCTAGTAGAACCATTGCTTCGCCTTCTCCGAGAGGGAGAAGGGAAACAAGCGGAGCTTGACGCTTTCAGGTGTGACATCCTTGATGATGATGGTTTCGCACAGCTCAAGGAAGTCCTATAGATGCACGTTTGCGTCCTCACTTCGCAATCCACAGAACTGGTTTGCCTACACCATCATGAGTAGGCCAGTGCGAAGCTCAAAGTTTCCATTCCCAGTGTTGACTGCGGGCCCATCGGGCACGTTGGCAACAGTGGGGGTGGAATAGTCGCGGAGTGACCTGGCCATGGTGGTTGAAACGGATGGTGCGGGGGTGATTGGTTTGACTGTTGGCGGTGTGGCAGAGGAAGAAATGGCACGAGTCCTTTTCTTCCTTAGGAGTGCCTCCGGATTGCTATTGAAGTTTGCCGGCAAGTTGAAACCGCTCATACACTATCCTGTTTTCATTCCAATAAAAAGAGGAAGAAAACAACAAAGATTGGCCTGCTTAAACTATGGCTACCAATGCTTATTTTGTAATCAATGCTAAATGCCAAAGCTTGATGTTTGCATTGTTCTTTGCCCTCCCCGGCAACGGCGCCAGAAATACTTGTTGGCATTTCTTAGCGTCACTACTAAAGATAGACTATAAATCCATCATTAGCAATGGCACAGCAAATGTCGGGTGTTGGTATACCATAACTATCGTTACGTCAGAGAGATAACCCACGGCCTTTAACGGCGCCGACCTTAGAAGTGCAGTCTGGTAACAATAATTAGGAATGCCGGATTGGCCATCCTAACCATCCTTACTTACGATATGCAAAGCTGTAGCACGGCTCCAGATAAATGCACAGAGTTTATAATCTTAAGTAATGGTACTTAGGTACGCCAATCAATAGTTCATGAATATAAAGAATAAAACTGCAAGCGAACAGAACTATCATTGTAGCATTTCAACCCGTGAGTATTCAAGGATTATCATATTTAATCCCGTAGGAGGGCGTAACAAATGCATGTGGCTTGGTTTGTAGCATGATCACTTATTGAGATGCATAGGTAGACATAGTCTAATCAGGGGTCACGGTAGGCTCCTAAAATATAGATAGTGGACACACTCATCAGGGCAACCTCAAGGAATAAAGAGAAAATAAGGAAATAAAAGAAATAAAGGACAACTACTTGAGCCGGCATTGATCTTATATAACTATGCAAAGAGTTGTTAGTAGAACATCTAATCAAAAACTAGAGTTAGAACTAAGTCTGAGGCTGTGGGGAGATCCCTACAGCTGGACATCCAGCCAATAGGGACTTTACAGAACTCCTACCGGAATACCTGATCGTGGGGGAATACCAGGGATGACAGGGCTGTCACTTCCCTTCCACCTACCCCTCTACCCAAAAGATACCCGCGCATCCGCTGATCTCCGCATACCCGAGCACCTCGCCCATGTAATTGGAAACGCCTCCTAGCCTCCCGGGACCCCAACCCTTCGGATTGAGAGGATCAGCTAAGAGTGGCCATCACATCCCAACGAACCGTTACCCCAATCTTAATCCTTTGTCTATTCATACTAATTCGATGAACGATGAAGAACAAGGATGAACACATCAAGAACATAGCACAAGAACTAAGAACTAGTTCATATACTATGAACAAGATATGAACACAACTATACTCTAATTCAATTGCATAATCATATAAAAAAGATAAGAACTTGCTCATGGAGGCGAACTGAATTGTATTCATACCAAGAAGCTCTAAGATCCTCCAAGGAGACAAGCTCTCCTTGCTAGCTTTGCCTTGCTCTACTACTGAATCAAAACTAAAGAACAAGTGTAGAAATGTGAGGTGTATTGCTCCAAATGATGGTGTGTGTGTTGAACGGTGTGGAGCCATCTATTTATAGCCCAACAAGGATGGTTCATGGCGATCTAAATTTGGTAGGAGGTGAAACCCTCCTATGCATGCCACCATGCAACCGCCTAAAAAAGGTGGGACCGAGTTGCCGCCACGGGGGGTGCGCCCACACTAGGGTGCAGCCGCACCACTAGTGGGCGCCCTGGCCACCGCCTTCGCGTGGTCGGTTCGTGTCTGGGCCCTAATCCTTCCTGCGGTTACGGATGGATCCAGTTCGGTGTTTTGATGGGCTTTTCCATTTATCTTTGATTTGCGTCTTTTCTGAATATGCTTTCTTGAAGTGCGCTTTCTCGTGTCTTTTGTGCCTTTCCATGTGTCATACCTGAAATTGATATTTGCAACAGAACTTGTGGAAAGGTAAGTTCAAAGCCCTACCCTCTATTTATTTTATTTATTAAAATGATGTTTATAATTATAAGATAAGGGGTACCAACAGCCACACTGAGCTGTGACTCTATAGTCTGTCCGTGGCAATGCATAGTGTATATAACTGTGATCTGGGGCAATCCATACTGAAGCAAAGAACTCACGAACCCAGTCCTCCATATAGGTGCCAGGGAGTGCTAACAGAATCAGTGAGACCTAGAAGATAGGTCAAGTACGACCTAATGTCCTGTCCAACAGTGTTTGCTAGATACTCAAGATCTACAACACGCTACTCTCTGATCTGAGCCTCACTATTGCCATATGCCATGCACATATCCTCTTGGAAAATAGTGTAGAACCTAGGGTGTGCCCTCTCATCCCTAGTGGCAGGAAACCAAGTAGGGAAAGCTACAAACCTCAGCTCCTGAACCTATCGTGTAGCTGCCCTCGTGTAGTCCTTATGACGACGAGCTGGTGTGGAGCTGGGTGGTGGTGAGGAGCTAGGCGGAGGTCATGACTGTTGCTGCATAGTAGGCCTAGAGGCAGCCTGTGTACAAGCACGAGTCGACCTCCTAAGGGGCTACTCCTCTGGTTGTGTCTCTGGCTGCTCCTATGGCTCCTCCTGAGTCTCTGTGGCTGACTCTCTCTTAGAGATTCAGACCTAACATCCTCCAATCAGAACTGTGCCACGAGGTGAGCCATGTTGCTGCTATAGCTAAAGTACTGCATGCCTCTGAGCGGACATGAGCTCGGATCCAATCCGTAGTGAGCCTCTCCGACCTTCACCCTCTGCTACCTCAGCTGCTGCTGGCACTGCTCTCGCTGCCTCAGCCTCTCTGTCACTGACTTTCCTCTTCTTACTGACTACCTTCTTGCCTTTCTCTATTGCTGTGAGACGACGAGGTCTGTCATCACCATCGCCTCCTGGAGCCCCTCCAAGAGCACTAGCTGGGGCACCACCAATGTTCTTGCAACATGCCATTACAAGAACTCAAGCAAACACTACCAAACCGCTCAGAAAGATGGTGAACTAACACTCGTGAGGCTTGGCCTCAATCCGTACTCATGGGCTTGGACCTGAGTTCAACTGACAGTGACAAACAGCCAATTGTGACTCACCCACTGCAAAAGATGGAATAGATAGGATATACATAAGCATATATTACATCTAGAGATTAGAAAACCTAATGGAAGCAAGCATGGGATATGAAAGCAAGATGAAATCGGCTTACTACCTTAGGTGAGAGACGTTCTCAGAGAAAATGTATGACCCGACGATCACAGGACGCTAGGATCGACACGCCAAGGCACTGCAAACATGAAACGAACGAAGACATCATCAAAAATGGTTTTCTAAATGGTTCAGGCAAAGAATCGAACACCTGGCGTGCAACAACAAGAGATCTCTCCCTAAACCCTAAAACCACTGCTTTGGCTAGCTACATGCGAGGAGCGAGTCGCCGGAAGGCGCCTGGGAAGAGGAGACCGTCTAGGGGAGAGCTCTTCGCGGTGAGAAAGGTGGCTGCGTGGCTCAGCGACTAGGCGGCGGCGGTCTCGGCTAGAAGAAAAACAGACAAGGAGAAAGAGAGCATGAGGGGTCGGGACTTATAGGGCCATACGCGGTCACACCGGATGCGTCTAAGTGGGCACCGAACGCGTCTGGTGCTCACCGGACCTGTACCCAGAGAGTTTACAATACTCTCGGGACCACCGGACACAGGCCACCGGATGCTTGCCTTGCGTCCAATGCTGCGAGCAACGCAAGAGGTTACATCGGATGCACTGCATCGGACGCGCTTAGGTTACTGTGCGTGGGTCCAGTGTGTGCACCCCAGCAGAAACAACTCACCGGACACACATGTAGCGTCTGGTGCAGCGTCCAGTGTAGAGTCCGGTGCACCACCAGCCTTAGATTTTCAACAAGACTTCATGCAACTTTGACCTAACTAAGTTCCAACTCAAAGAAGACTCAAATAAACACCAATTGGAACTGGTATGAGTGACCTCTCTCAAACCCTCAAATTTTCATAAATAATTTGTCATAGGCTAAGCAGTTTTTATGAAAATATGTAAGAGAAAGCTCCAAGGAGACATCATATGGCCATTGGCTAGGGGTCTTAATCACGATGAGCATTGAATGCTCCCCCTATCAATAGATGAACACAGCGGATGCTCAAAGCTTAACTGAAAAAAAAACGACTAAGCAACACACATGCATATGCTATGCAATGCAATGCAATACTTGAATGTAAACTAGTGCTTGTCAAGTTTGATCCAAGATTAAGCTTTTTCACACGCTTTGAGGGCGGTTATCTTAACCATGTTTGACAAGCCCTACACACAATCTTTTTAGATTTTTAATTTTAATATGCATGATATACAAAACAAAATCTCTGTGCAAGAATAACACACAACCTCATTTTTTAGTGAAGTTAGAGAGCTCAAGCACATTAAATTCACTTCGCAACATACAAAACCTAGCTTCATCTAGTGGTTTTGTGAAGATATCCGCTAATTGATTTTCTATCCCCACATTCTCTAGTGATATGTCACCTTTGGCAACATGATCTCTAACGAAGTGATGATGGATGTCAATGTGCTTAGTGTGGGTGTGTTATACCGGGTTGTTAGCAAGTTTTACGGCACTTTTATTGTCACACAACAAAGGTACTTTATCTAGAACTACTCCATACTCTATCAAAGTTTGTTTGATGTAAAGTATTTGTGCACAACAATCACCGGCGGCAATGTACTCTGCCTCGACCGATGACAAAGCAACACTATTTTGGTTCTTTGACATCCAAGAGACAAGTGATCTACCTAGGATGTGGCACCCTCTAGATGTGCTTTTTATATCAATGCGGCACCCGGTATAATCCGAATCGGAGTAGCCTACAAGTTGGAATCTTGCACCTTTGGGATACCAAAAGCCTAGATAGGGTGTGTATTTTAGGTACCTAAGAATTGATATGGAGCAATAGAGAGTTTTGTCAACTGGGTTACCTCCTTCATCAAAGTCGAGATGCCCATTTGATGCTATGGGAGTTTTGATTGGCTTGCAATGTAGCATCTTGAATCTCTTGAGAAGATCTTAAGTGTACTTCTCTTCAGAGATGAAGAACCCTTCCTTTGTTTGCTTGACTTGAAACCTGTTGAAGAAGGATAGCTCGCCAATCATGGACATATCAAACTCCTTGGACATCAATATCACCAAATTCCTTACAAAAATCTTCATTAGTAGAGCTAAAAATAATATCATCAACATAAACTTAGCAAATGAAGATTTTTCCATTAATCTTCTTGGTGAATAGTGTCATGTCAACTTTTTCCAATCTTGAAGCCCTTTTTGATAAGGAAGTCCCTTAGCCTCTCATACCAAGCTCTAGGAGCTTGTTTGAGACCATAGAGCACCTTGGACAACCAGTAGATATGCTTGGGGTACCTAGGGTCTTCAAAACCGAGGGGTTGCTCAATATAGACAATGTCATTAATATAACCATTTAAAAAGGCACTTTTCACATCCATTTGGAATAGTTTAATATTATGGATAGAAGCATACACAAGTAGGATACGAATAGCTTCAAGTCTTACAACCGGTGCAAAGGTTTCACCAAAATCAAGACCCTCCACTTGTGAAAAGCCTTTTGCCACAAGTCTTGCCTTTTTGTGCACCACCTTGCCTTGATCATCTTTCTTGTTCCGGAAGACCCACTTTGTTCCAATCACTCTTGCATCTTTAGGTTGCTCTTCAAGTGTCCACACTTGATTACGAGAGAAGTTGTTCAACTCCTCTTGCATAGCAATGATCCAATCTGCACCCCTAAGAGCTTCCTCTATGGTTTTGGGTTCATATTCAAGAGACACAAAAGCATGATGTTCAATAAATAAATCATGTTTAGAATGGGGAGTAACACCACGTGATGGACTCCGAATGAGGAGATGTGATGTTCTTCTTGGTTCCACTTGAGGAGTTGCTTGCAGAGCATCAACATCTTGTGCTTGTGCCACCACTTATTCAAGAGTGACTTGAGTGTCTTCATGAGCATCTCTCACATCCTTGTCATCATCTTGTGGCACATGTGAGGAGGATGGCGCATCAATGATTTGCACATCATCGTCATCTTCTTTGGGCTTGATGTCTCCCACTGGAATGTTCTTCATGGCATCCCTTAGTGGTTCTCCACCTACATCATCAAGATTATCACTTGCTCCTTAGGAGCCATTAGTTTCATCATATTCAACATCAAAGGTTTCTTCAACCATGTTTGTGGCATGGTTAAAGACTCTATAGGCCTTTGACTTTGATGAATAGCCAACCAAGTAAACAATATCACATCTTCTTTAAAACTTTCCCAAGTGTTGGTGCTTCTTTTAGATGTAGCATTTGCACCCAAACACTCTAAAGAATGAGACATCGGGCTTCTTCCCATCGAGCAACTCATATGGTGTCTTCTCTAGGAACTTGTGAGAAAAGAGCCAGTTTGATGCATAGCAAGCGGTATTGATTGCCTCGGCCCACATCTTATCTGGAGTGTTGTACTCATCAAGCATTGTTCTTACCAAGGTGATCAATGTTCGGTTCTTTCTTTCTACACCCCATTTTGTTATGGTGTGTATGTTGAGGAGAACTCATGTTTGATTCCAACTTCATCACAATATTCTTCAATGTTGGTGTTGTCAAACTCTTTGCCATTATCACTTCTAATCTTGTTCATTTTGACTTCAAATTGATTTTGGGCATTCTTAGCAAACTTCTTGAAAATTGATGCAACTTTGGCCTTATCTTGCAAGAAGAATGTCCATGTGTACTGGGAGTAGTCATCCACTATGACCAAGCAATATTTGTTGCCACCAAGACTAGCATATATAGTTGATCCAAATAGATCCATGTGCAATAGCTCAAGAACTCTAGAAGTAGAGAGATAGGCCTTGGTTGGATGAGTGTTTGCCACTTGCTTGCCGACTTAACATGCACTACACAATTTGTCCTTCTCAAATATGACATCCTTCAAGCCTCTTATCAATTCTTTCTTCATCAACTTCTTGAGTGTGCCCATTCCAACATGAGCTAACCTGCTATGCCATAGCCAACCAAGTGAGGTCCTGGTGAACAAACATGTCTTGATGTCTACTTCATCAGAGGAGAAATCAACAAGATATAAATTATTGTGGCGGAAGCCTTTGAACACCATCTCATTGTCATCCTCCTTGGTCACTATCACTTCTTTCTTGTTGAATAGGCATTGGAAGCCAAGATTACAAAGTTGTCCAACCGAAAGCAAGTTGAAACTAAGAGATGACACATAGAGCACATTGGTGATGGAGTTGACATTTGATATTGCAGTCTTTCCTAGACCCTTGACCTTGCCTTTTGAATTGTCACCAAATGTGATCTTCTCTTGATTGTCCACATCTTCACTTAGTGAGGTGAATATCCGGAGATCTCCAGTCATATGTAGTGTGCAACCACTATCAATTACCCAATGTGATCCACCGGTCTTGTAGTTCACCTACACACAAGTGATTGTTGACGGTGGATAAGCTATAAAATCCACACATAAAAACACTGTCAATAGGCCAGAAATAGTGGAAGAATGGCATAGCATAGGCATCTTTTATCAGTAAGAGGTTCCACTTGTGCTCTAAGTATTTGGATGCAAGTACACTTACATTTGTGGGAAAATTAGCTCCTAGACCCACCAAGTCCTAGTCGGCCGACCTACACTTGGGGTGGTCCAGGTGCTGGCTCAATTCCAGGATCCTAAGGCAACACATTCAAGTCCATCTCGACCCTCAGATCACACTTGTGTTTCTATTCAAGGGTGAAAGATGGAGGTACAAGGATCCATGGACCCACCAGAAGAACCAGACCGAAGATGAACACAAGACACACTCCATGACAGATGGGGACAACAATGGAGCAAGGCTGGTGGGCCCATCTCACCAAATCTCAGTCGGCCGACCAGCCTTTGGTTGGTCCAACCTGCCAGCTCCACTCCACCGACATCCAGGACCTTCTAGAAGGCTCAAGGTGGCCCCACCTCACAAAATATCAGGTCGACCGACCAATGATGTGGGCCCACCTAAGGTCGGTTACACTCCACCAACTTTGGCAACACATGTAGATGATCTTGGACATCCATCTAAGGCGGTTCCAATGATGGTTTATCCAAGGGTGGAAAAGCGAGAAGCACACGGATCGATGACGTGGCACCCCCTCTACTCCCCCTATAAATAGAGGCTGCATCCACCCTCTCTAGGGAAAGGTGTGTTCCAATTTAGCTCTAGCTTTCCAGTTGTAAGTATCAGTGTTAGTCTAGTGTGGGAGTTAGAGTTGAGTCGAGCGAAGCTCGGAGTCTCCGAAGTCGTCTTCTAGAGAGTCTGGTATTCCTCTTTACCTTTTCTCTTGTAAGTCTGTGAGTATTTGTTGACACTTGCTAACACCACTTGAATACTAGGTTGTCATCCCCAGCATGGCACTAGAGTGTACTATGGTATTTGTATGCACACAGATAAATCCGCAAGCGCACGAATACCGTTGTAGCTTTTACCCAGTTAAAGGTTTTATCGTATCCATAGGGAAACGGGAGAACCAACTACGCTCTAACTTAACCAAGATAGATAGGTGTGAATAGGAAAGATGGTAGAATTGAATAAGAACAATATTAAAGGTAAAATGATAATGGGGGAATATAGAGTAGAGCAATCTAATATATGGGCGATAATAGGAGAATAGAGAGGATAACTAGGGTTTCTCTACTTCAAAGGGGTATGTCTATCTGTGGCGTACCATAAGTATAAAACAACACAGAGGATGCTTATACCTAAGGTCGAGGACTCCTACCAGTCCTGCTAACGGGAGGTGGACTACAGAGGACCATCGTAGCTATCACCAACGCGGCCTACCACACGATCCGGCTCACAGGGGATATCCACAAGTAATCTAGGCGTAAGCACCAGGCTTACACCTATACTATAACTCTCACCTATAGCGTCCTATAGATTAAAGTACTCAAAAGAGTTATGAACTAGAACATACATGGATAGTAATTGCATAATGAAATAGAAGTAGATTACCAGAGTCATCCCATGAGCGAGCTTGATTAGAGCTTGATCATGGCGAAGTACAACCGGAGGAAGAACCGACAGGCCGGCCTCTCCTCCAATCCTCCCTCACTCTCCATCTCGCTACTATCTAGATCTACTCTAGTTTAGAGAAGAGAGGAGAGCTCTCATCACCAAACCCTAGCTTTTGCTCTATCTATGAATAATGAATAGGGATGCAGAGGTGCCTCCTCCAGGGGCCAGGGGGCCTGCTTATATAGCCCCTCCAAATGAATGTGAGCCGTCGGATCAAACCGATCTTAATCGCACGGTTTTCCTTAATCCTTTAGGACGGTGGAGCATAATCCGTGAGGCGGAGCCTAATTGGCTGCCAGAGCAGGGCGGGCGCCCTAGGGGGGAGGGTGGGCGCCCTGTCCTGGGCCCGCTCGGCCTCCCGTTGTTCCCGTGGCTTCTGGACTCTTCTAGATGATAGAAAATTGGCGCATACGTTAATATCTCTATGTAAACCCAAGGTGTGGGCCTTTCCTCCATATTTCCTGATAACCTCCTGCAGAAATAGACAAACACCAAAACTCGTGGAATTCTGTCAGATAAAACCCTAAGTCTGGGTGTTGGTTGCATTTGGATCTTTTTCTTTATGTATTTGATAATTAAATTTGATACTTAAGGACCGTCAACATTATTTAATATATTTACTTTTCCTTTACTTTTCTAAGTATTTACTTTCAGTATTTAGTTAGTGCAATATTCTATTGTAGTGTCCTAGTCTATCTTATAGTAGTTATATACTAGCTAAGTTAGTCTTAAGTGCTTGGTTGTTTTCTCTCCCGGTAACAGTGTGCTTGGACTAGGTCGTATACTTAGTCTGAGTAGTAGGAGTTAGCATAAGCCTGGTGCTTAGACTAAAACCTACCCTTGAATACCACCGTATCAAATGTGATAGCGGGCGGCGACGAAGCGTGATAGGCCTCTGCTTTTCAGTAGGTTCTATTCACGTCGGGTACAGTCTGTAGGCACCCTTAAGAAACGAGTCCGCTTGGATAGGAGTTTCATCCTCCTTTAACAGTCGACTTCCAACAAACAAGCAGTTAAGTTTAGTGACGTTAGTGTGTGTCCGCTACTAGATTAGATTGGTTCACAGGAGTAAAGTTAGAGTTATAGGAGTCTTTTCTTACTCACTGTCCTCCCACCAAGCTACACTACACTAGTTATCTTAGAGTTATCCAGAACCACATCAACCTTTCTCTACGTCTTTGTTACCTCACTATGTTAGTTGATCCTAGTTGGGATAGGATTTCTCTTCCTTGCTATCTCCTCTAGCACGCTTTCCCTTGGACGAACTATAAATAACGACACCATGGATACTCACCACGGTCAAAGTGCTACATTGGTATCTATGCACTTGTAGAGTTACCCCTGGTACATCTTGTGTCATCGCTAGAGCTTTGCGTTGATTAGCATTTCTGAAGCCGTTGCTCAGGGTAGCCTGACAACCTATCCTAGTAACAGCTCAGGCTTGCATTTAAGCAGTGCTGGTTCGGCGCCACCATTTCTAGATACTTGTCACATCTTACTCTAGCCGGTGTGCGTTAAGATTTGCCAACAAGCATTTCTAGCGCCGTTGCCGGGGACGGCGTAGCCTAGAAATTTGTAGCAGGAATGAATCCGATAAAATATCATCAACTTGGAATCAACTAGTTGTAGGTAGTTTACCCCTGCCTGTGTTTCTCTTCATTGTGAAACCAGGTAGTATATGATTGATTTCCAGTTCAAGGCAACCGCATTAGCCAATTCAGAGAGATCTCGAAGGAATTCTAGACTTCGTCTAGTCCACCGTTAGAGATCCAGCTCACACTTGAACTCACTCAAGGAAGGAAGCTCAACACCAAGAATTGGGATGTCGATTGTCAACCAACCCATCGCCGACTTCTCATCTCCCTCTGTGACCCATATCTCATTGGGGCTACAAGTGGAGATTGGAGATTTCAACTTTGAGATCTAGCCATCGCTAATATGTATGGTGTAAGCTAGTACATTCAGTGGGAAACCACATGAGGATGCAATCACACACCTTTAGAACTTTCTGGAAGTGTGTAGCACCATTGCTATCAAAGGAGTCACAGCGGGAGCCATTCGCCGTTGCTTATTCCCATTCTCTCTGCTTGGGAAAGCAAAGCAATAATTCTACGCTCTCCCTGATGAAGTTAACACATGGAGGAAGTGTCCTATAGTATTCCTCAACAAGTTCTTCCCAATGAGCAAAACATCAGCTCTGCGGGCAAGAATTTCCAGCTTCCGTCAAAAGGCAGAAGAGACCATTCTCGAAGCATGGGAACGTCTCTAGGAGTACATTCGTGAATGTCCTCATCATGGAATCAAGGAATGGATCCTGATCCAAGGTTACTACCATGGGCTAACACTAGACACCTGTAGTCATCTTGATGCTGCTGCAAGAGGATCATTCACATCCCTCAATGTCGCACAAGCAAAGAAGCTCATTGAGAACATTGTGACAAATCAAGAGTGGAATGATGACCGTCCTAAACCCAAGAAAAGAGGCACCGACACCACTCAGGAGGTCAAAGCCATCTCTCAAAAGATGGAACTCTTGGTGAAGAAAATGGAAGAAACATCCAACTTCAAGAAAGATCAAGAGGCCATCCAACAATACACCTCATCACGTGCCGTTGAAACAATCCAAAGGTGTGAGGTGCAGGAAGAAATTCCAGAGGTCGTCTCCACATTCGACAATGGGCAACCACGACAAAGCAGACCGACTCCACGCTTCCAAGGCCAAGGTAATTTTCAAAAATCTAGCTGGCCTACAATTAGAGATCTTGTTGTCAATCAAGCTAAAATTAATGAAGGCATAAATAAAAGGTTGTTAGCTAATGACAAGACTCTTGAATTATTAACTTCTAAAATAGACTCTCTAGCTTCTGCTGTTAAGGATCAACAGAACTTTAACAAGGTCTTAGAGTCCCGGATGACTCAAATTGCTGCTTCTGTTAATTCTTGTTATTCCTCAAATGCGGTGACCACGAGAGGGGGTAAGACCACTCGTGATCCACCATATCCTAACATGACAAGGAAACCAACAAGGAAGGACAAGCAGGATGAAGAAGACAAGGTAGAAGAAGAAGAGCTTCCATCAACAGAAGAAAATACCAAGTTCAATGGGAAAGTGGCACCACATGAGTTCGACGACACAAACCTACTGATGCCATTCCCCAGGACGAGGACTCAAAAGACCGATGAACAATTCGACAAATTTGTTGAGGTAATTCGACAATTATATGTCAATATCCCATTACTTGATGCAATGCAGGTTCCAACCTACGCCAAGTACCTGAGAGACATCCTCAACAATAAGAAGCTGCTGCCTAAAATCAAGGTAATTAAACTAACTTAAGAATGCAGCGAAGTCATCTTGAATAAATTCCTAGAGAAGAAGAAGGAACCCGGGTGCCCCACCATTGATTGCTCCATCGGGACACAACACTTTGATCATGCACTGTGCGACTTGGGAGCAAGCATCAGTGTCATGCCAAAGGTAATTTTTGACAAGTTAAATCATACTACCTTGTCCCCTACATCAATATATTTGCAGCTAGGGGATCACTTGATTCGCCATCCAGCGGGAGTAGCTGAGAACATCCCTGTCAAGATACGCGATTTCCTCGTTCATGTGGATTTCGCAGTTCTTGACATAGAAGTTGACAAGAAGGTCCCCCTCATCCTTGGGAGACCATTCCTCAGCACTGCCAAGGCACATATTGATTTTGGAGCCAGAGAAATGGAGAAATTCAACTTCAAGCCAAAAGTTGAGCAGTGCTCAATGATCTTGGCTACAGAGCTGGCTATAATTATTGCCCTGATGCACACCAAAAAGAAGGCTAAATCAAAACCACAGGCAAAAGCCAAGCAAATATGGAAGAGAAAAATAGTGCCTCCACCCAAGAAGGCCTCTATAGCACCTCAGGGAGGTCCTGATGAAAGAACCTGAGGCAACTGCTCTTCCATCCAGGTAAGTCAAACCAAGGTGAGTTTTCAAACTTTTAAAATTTAGCATTTATTTTCAGAATTTAATTCTTAGTTTTTCTTAATTTAAAACATTTTTCTGTCAACCACAGTTGTGCATAATAAAACCTAAAATCAACCCTTTCTTAACATGCTGAGCAAATGGACACCAGGTGGGGCACAAGGCCAGGTCAGCCGACCTGCCCTTGGTGGGTCCACCTACTCAATTTTGCTCCATCATAACACAATCCCATGCTCATGTCTGTGCCAAAGTGAAAACTGAATTTCATGACATGAATTGCTTCACATGCCTACTAGAGAATCTAGATGAAGCTAGCTTGGTAACTTTTGTGACCTTAAGCAAAGAAGTTTTACCGCACAATGCATTTTTGCTCTGTTTGAGTGCCACCAGAGCCTGGGGGAGGCCAAATCACGGTCGGCCGACCATGATATTGGGCCCACCTCCCTCCAGCTCTTGGAATTTGTGATCTTATGGCTCTAGGATGAGTGTTGCAAGAATGCAAGACAGGTGGCTGTCGACTTGCATTCCTAGGAATTAGTGGCTCTCCCTCACCTTCTTGCTTAGGAAAATAGAATTAACAAATTGGCCATAAGCGATCCAAGGGACTAGAGGAAAATTTTCATGACAATCCTTCTCCCTAACCTCACTTATGCCCCAATCCACCATTCATTTTGGCTAAGCGAGCTTATTTATCACTAAGCTAACATAAAAGGATGAGGAGGATTCTCCTGTGAGAACTCATGACACAAAATGCCACCAACTCCTAGTCTTGTCTTGCCCCCTCTGTTTTGCTTTCTTTCCTTTCATCACTTCATCCAAGAAAGGGAGATGCCATGCACCATCATCCAAAACAAAATAGGGGCATGTTATGCATGCACCCAACATGGAATGACCTCCACTCACTCTCATCTTTGGCACAAAGCAAAGGGGGGAGGAAAGGTGGGTCGGCCGACCCATGAAGGAGGGCACCATCACGTGCATTGTGATCAACCTCTCACGGCATTGCTCCTGGTGTGTTCACTATTTGAAATTGTGGAGAAAGGTCGGTCGGCCGACTGTGCTCTAGTGCACCTAGCACAGCCATTTCCTCGCAATGCATTCCAGAAGGTAGGTGCCACGGCCATGCAGCAAAAATCCCCAGAGGGGCAGGTCGACCGACCTTCATAATTCCACACCAGCACTTCTCCTTACTCCCTCCTTCATCCAAACACACTCACACTCTTGTGCACTCAACCAACCAACAAGAAACCCATTTCTTAACCATCCTTTTCTCCAAAACAAAAATCCAAAAATATTTTCTTTTTATCATTACCATCCAAGAGTTCATCGTCATGAAGAAAGTCAGGAGTTGGGGGAAGTCGGTTCTCCATCGAATTTCCCTTAGCTCTAGTGACTCCTCCATGCAAGATGCCCGGAGTCAAGCATCAAGGGAGCAAGTATCATCTCCACCACCTCAAGTAAATGAAGAAGCCATCCCTGAGAAAATTCAAGATGAGGAAACTAGCATATGGCTCACTCCCGTTGAGATGAAGAAGCTTGAGAAACTCCGCGACTGTGAATTTATTCACACCAAGGTGATATCTCTTGACTTTCTCTAAAGCATAGGCTTAGATGATGAGTTCACAGAAGTTTTCGAGAAAATGGGGTGGGATGAATTTTGGAATTTGTCTAATGTATTAGGAAGTAAAATTCTCACCCTAGATTTTCTAAGCACCCTAAGAATAACAAAAGAGAAAATTTATTTTAGAGTGCTTAATAGTGAGTTTGACCTTCCATGGGATGCTTTCTCTACATGTCTTAGTTTTGATATTCCCAACATTAAAATTGAGCATGCCACTAAGCACATGAACAAGAAAGAATTTTGGTATGATATCACTGGGGAAAATTATGAGGGATGGCAACCACGTACTAGTCACATATGCAATCCTATCTTGGTTTTAATGCACCAGTGGATAGGACTCACTTTGTTCCCTCGAGATGACTTAAAAAATGTTAGGGAAATTGACACTTGGATCCTCTTTGCGATGGTTCATAAAATTCCAATTTCACCAGTGGTAGAAATGGCTAAACATTGGATATGGGCATCATCCCAACCAAAGAGGTGGACCATTGAATTTACTTCTGTGGTTACAAAATTTTGTGCACGCCTTAACCTGCTCAATAACTTTGATAAAAACATAACTACTCCTAGAGTTGTCTTGCACAAAAGATTTTATATCCAGGGCCATTATCTTACGGGAGGAGCAAATAACACAGTGTTTTTAAAAGTTTATAATACCCATGAAATAATTTTGTTGCCCTATGAAGAACTAAAAATATATAGTGGAAACCCATTACTCCCTATGTGCAAAAGACATATGAGGCATGCAGGACCAACCACACGTGGAAGAGCATGAGATGCAGGTGATGATGATGACAGTGACTATGAGGGAAGTTTTAGTGGGATGTAGACGCCCCATTCGGGACGCAGGTCTGGTGCCCACAGTGGCCATATGTCTTGTTCTTCTTTGTAGAATTCATAGCCCCGTGTTCAACGCATTGACATTGACATGCTGACCCAACAAATTGGTGTGCTGCGCATGGGACATGAGGCTATGCAGAACACTGCAACTCAAACCCAGCAAGCCTCCTAGGTCTCCAAGTCCAACACAACATAGGGGATGTATGCACACTATCAGAGACCACTACCACCAAATATTCCATTCATCCCTATGCCACCACAGCAGCAGCAAGACCCATCCCCATAGTATCCTCCACCATATCCTCAGCAGCCCTCATATCCTCCACATATCCATATGACTATCCACCATATCAGTGAGGAGGCATGAGAAGGGACAAGCTTGGGGGAGATCCTCTCGCCCACCAAGGTAAGTATTCTAGCTCTTTTAAATTTATTGCAATTTCAGTTTGTTCTATGCTTCATGCTAATATATATATATGAATTTGATAAAAATCCCAAAAATATTGCCATGCATGCCATCTTTCTCTTGGAAATGATGAATAGTTGCTCTGTTAATATTTCTCTAGTATCTAGCACTCAACTTAGTATTTTTCTAAGTATGGATCACTTGGCTCACATAAGACCACCATGAACCTGATTTCTTTCCGTGGGTTGCAAGTGCTAAAACTACGTCTAAGTTGTTGTGACATATGAGATAGTAAGACAAGAGCTGCTATATTTTTATTCTAAGCTCGCATGATTATCGGAGAATTTATTCGCAAAATATCTAAAATCAACGGTTCCTCAATGATTATAAAATTCCTACCAAGGCCAAATATTTATGCTCCATATAAATATACATACTTTAGCCATAGCTGCTTGTTATTGTTGGGGTTTTGTCAAGGATTGAACTTAACTTAGATTGGAGTCATATATTTAGACTGAGACACACTTTGCACCCACCAAATAAAGCTAATTCTTACACTGAGGATTGTGCGCAACATGCACCCTTCCATCCACTAGAAAAAAATGCTCTTCTCCTATACTGGGAGAAATCAACAAAATTTTTGCTAGGAAAATACTCCATCCACTTTTTCAAATTGATCTTTCTCTCAGTATCCTTTTTAGAGAGACATGGCCAACAAAAAAGGGGCGCACCCTTGCCAAAAGTCCCCAAATGTTTTGTAGAAGGAAAAGTTAGTAGCCATGTCTCAAAATATTGTTTTCTAAGAGAGAAAGATCATGCCATAAAAGGAGTATAGTTTAGTGATAGGATCCGTTCCACACACTTGCACGTCTCAGTCTAGCATATGTCTTTGATCTTAACTTAGTTTGGTTTTTGATTTATCCCCAAACAAGAAGGAAGTATGCCCACCTTCCACACCTACTGAAACTCCACATAAAGCCTTAGCTATAGGTTCTGAGCAAAGCAATGCCTTTGGTAAGGTACACTATCCACTTGAGAGATTGAGAGAAATCAATTGAGGAACCTAGTTTTCTTTGTGAAAAATTTGAAAACCCTTTGGTATGAAACTCGCTAAGAATAAGAAAGTGGTGCTCTATATCTAACTGTTCTGTCTCTGAACTGCGTAAGACAAATGAAAAGCCAAAAGCCCCACGAAGAACTAAGGTAAATGGGTGAGTCTTTTCACAGCTAAATTTTCCATACTTATAAAAAATAATTTGTTGCATACATGGTACTCTTGAAATGTTGACATTGCAGCAACTCCTGATCCACCGAGACTAAGTTTAATTATTTCCTTGGGACGAGCAAAGGTTAAGCTTGGGGGATCTCGTATACAGTGGATAAGCTATAAAATCCACACATAAAAACACCGTCAATAGGCCGGAAATAGTGGAAGAATGGCATAGCATAGACATCTTTTATCACTAAGAGGTTACACTTGTGCTCTAAGTATTTGGATAGAGGTACACTTACATTTGGGGGAAAATGAGCTCCAGGACCCACCAAGTCCTCGTCGGCCGACCTACACTTGGGGTTGTCCAGGTGCTGGCTCAATTGCAGGATCCTAAGTCAACACATTCAAGTCCATCTCGACCCTCAGATCACACTTGTGTTTCTGTTCAAGGGTGAAAGATGGAGGTACAAGGATCCATGGACCCACTAGAAGAACCAGACTGAAGATGAACACAAGACACACTCCATGACAGATGGGGACAACAATGGAGCAAGGCTGGTGGGCCCACCACAACAAATCTCGGTTGGCCGACCGGCCTTCGGTGGGTCCCACCTGCCAGCTCCACTCCACCGACCTCCAAGACCTTCTAGAAGGCTCAGGGTGGCCCCACCTCATAAAATATCAGGTCGACCGACCAAAGATGTGGGCCCACCTAAGGTCGGTTACACTCCACCAACTTTGGCAACACGTTGAAAGGTCCTTGTTTGGTTTTGGTAATTGAGTGACAACTTAGGTGGACTAATAGTGTTTATGTGAGATACACAGGAGATTAGTCCACATGTGAATATGTGATATTGGAGGAGCTCATTGCATATGAGACATGACATGGAGTCATGTGACCAAGGTGGAGAAGATCAAGATGAGGCTTGGCTCGATGGACTGGTTGCACGTGTGAAGGGCAAGTCGGAGGCTTTGAAGCGAGGGACCGCGTGTAACGGTAAAGCTTGAGCAAGACTTGGCGCCGATGGACTAACGCAACGGTGAAGAGCAAGTGAGATCAAGATCGATGAACCAATATGGTCACATGAGGATATGAAGTGGATCATATCATTTGTGATTAATTGGTGCATGTGTTGCATCAATATCGAAGGAGATGTGGAATGCGCAAGGCAAAGGTATAACTTATAGGGCATTTCATTTCATCGGTCTAAGTTGAGTAGAGAAGTGCTTGACCGGATTTAGGATAGATAACCGTACTATAAAGAGGGGAAATCTTTAATCGCAATGGTTATCTAGTGCCACTAAGTGTGAGTCTCATTTGCATATACCTAGCGCTTAGTGATGTGGTGAGATGAATGAGAAAGCCGTGGAAAAACATTTGTGAAAAGCTAATTTAAATGTCCAATTTATTTTAGAATATTTTGGTAAAATTAGCTACTTGAAAAGGTGCTAAAAATTCACAGAACGTGAACTGCTGTCGAGACGTAAAGGCTGAAAGCTTTTGCAAGAAGCTAGAAGCAGTTGCGACCAGTTGGAACCAGTTAAAAGCAGTGCACAGTTTTAACAGCAAGAAAGTGAAAGCTTTTGCAAGAAGCTGGAAGCAGTTGCGACCAGTTGGAACCAGTTAAAATCAGTGTACAGCTCAACAACAAGGAAGTGAAGGAAATTGCAAGAAGCTGGAAGCGGTCACAACTAGTCGAAACCAGTTAAATCCAGTATGCAGCCCAACAGCAGGCAGGTGAAAGAGAGCTGAAAGCAGTTGCAGCTAGTTGGAACCAGTTGAAAGAATTTACAGTTGCTGCTTGCTATATGTCTCGTGCCTAAGAAGGAATGGCAGTCAGGGACCATGCTTGCATGCGTTGCTTGTTGTGGAGCTCTTGCCATTTTAAATGAGAGAGAGAAAAAGAAAGGTGATTTGCATGCATGCATGCAAATGTGAACATGCTTTGAGAAAAGGAGGCAGCCATTGACCTATGCTAATTATAGCGTGGGGTCCACTCAAGTACAAGGAGATACTTAATTATTTTGAGGTGCTGCTTGTCCATTCAGAGTGGAGAGTAGCAGGAGTGCATGCGCGTGGACTGCTAGGAAGTCGCGTCTCTCTGCTGCTCACTCATTTATTTGGTGGGATCCCATGCTGAGAGCATGTAGAGGGCAACTCAGTGCCTGTGCTGCTGTCCGTTGTGGCAAACATCATTATTGTTGCCCATTGGAGAGCTGGCTGGCGAAGTTATTTTAGACCGAGCGCTTCCTTTCCCTTCTCCAACTCTCAGGGACACAGAAGATGGGGCTCTCCCAATATTTTCTTTCAACAGAGAGCAAGCAAGTCCGAGGTTCCTCCTCTCCTCTCTCTCTCTCATGGATTTGAGCTGAAATTTCTTAGAGAGATTGAGAACCCTTTGTGGGTGTGGATGAGAGGTTGAAGATCCACCATTTCCCCTTTCTCTCCCTCTGATGCTTAGTGCTATTTCGAGTGAGGGAGTGAGAGCCCAGTGTGTGCATTCGAGATTTGCATTTGGTGGCACTAGAAAATCTTTGTGATTAGGGATTTCTTTTTACTCTTGGTGATTGCCATCACCTAGATGGTTTGGTGGATTGTGACTCCGTTTGAAGCACGCGAGAAGATTGTGCGGTGCTCTGGAGGAGGATCTGTGAGGGGTACGGTGCTCAGCCCGCGGGGATCGCGAAGAGCAACTCTATTGGATTGTGCGTGTCATTGAGCTACCTCACTTGTGGGTAGGTTCTTGCGGTGTCCTAGTGAGGACGAGGTTCGTGTAACACCTCTTAGCCGCCGAACCACCAAGTGTTGGTCGACACAACGGGGACGTAGCTTGGTGGGAACCAAGTGAACCTCGGGAGAAAATCATCGTGTCAACTTTATTCTTCCCGTTGGTTTGCAAGTCCCTAACACAAGCTTGTTTTTATATTCATATATTTGTGCTTGTGTAGTTGCTCTTGTAATTAGTTAGCTTGTGTAGCTTGCTAGTTACCTTCTTGCACGTGTAGCTAGAAGTAGTTTCCCTTGCGTGACTAATTTGGTTTGTGTAACCTTGTTAGTCACATTGCTTAGTTTGTGTAGCTAAGTAATTTGCGCTCTCTAATTTGGCATTGGTTGCCTTGTTATTGAGCATTGCTAGTGAGCTTAGGAGCTTTGTGCTTTTGCTTACTAGTTGTGTAGGTTTGTGTGACCATGCTCCTAGAATTGATTAGGTGAGCTCTTGCTAAGGTAGCACCTTATTTGCTTGTTTAGGATCTTTTACAAGGTGCTAGAGAACTTAGATAGAGGGGTGTAGTCTTGGCTAGACCGATAGTTTTAATTCCGCATTTATTTCGGTTAGCCGACGCGTTAAGTTTTAGAAAGGACTATTCACCCCTCCTCTAGTCCGCCATCTCGACCCTTCAAGTGGTATCAAAGCCGAGGTCTCTCATTTGTGGTCTTCACCGACCCGAGAGGATGGCGACTTATGGGCTAGATGTTGAGTGTCCACACATTTTTTATGGCACACACTTTGCACGGTGGAGAAATTGGATACAATGCAATTTTAAGTTTATTTCTCCTCAAATGTGGGCTTTTCTTATGCAATTGATAAAAAGGTTGCAACTCAAGCGCAAAAGAAATGCCTACATCTCGATTGCCAAGCTACTAACATTTTCTATCAATCTATGGATGATAGCATATTTAGTGAGATCATGGACATGAAGTTCGCCCATCAGATTTGGGTATTTCTCAATGAGAAATATGGGATGATCTCCAAAGAAGATGTTGTGCCAAAGGTTGATGCAAATGAGGATGTTGAGCATGACCACAACATGGTGGCTGTGGAGGATTGCTCCACCTCATGGTCAAGTGATGGTGATGATGATGCTACCACAAGATCACTTGACAAGGACAATGATGATGCCACAAGTGATGCAACCGATGATGCTACTCCATGCACACTTGATGGTGAAGATGATGGCTATGAGAGTGATGCTTCTACAAGCTCATCCACTACACCACATTGCTTCATGTCACATGGTGATGCTAAGGTATCTATTGGTGGTGTGATTATTTATTGTGATGATCCAAATTTTGAGCTTGTTTGTAGACTCTCAAAAGCTTTAAGAAGTGAGTTGGCAAAAACAAGTAAATTGAAAAAAAACTCATTTCTAAAGACCACATGTGAACAACAAAATCATCTACTTTATGTTACTACTTGTTCACATGAGGAGCAAAAATTGGCTCATGAGGAACTTTGTGTTGCCCATGACAACTTAGTTAAAGATCATGCTTTTCTCACTAAGAAGCTTTCCAATAAAGAAATTAAAACTAGTGAGAGCTCATCACTTGGGTCAAATGATCAATCATATTTTGTTACTAACCCTTGTGATGTAGGCAAGAAGCATGTATCCACCTCTTGTGATGATTTATTATCTATGCCATGTTCTTCACAATTAGATATTTGTTCTACTTCCATGTCTTGTGAGACTAACCTTTTGAAGAAGAACAATAAGCTCAAAAGTGAAGTGAAGAATTTGAGCAATAAGTTAGAGAGGTGCTATAACTCAAAAGTCACCTTTGAGCATATATTGAAGACTCAAAGAAATTTTGGTGACAAATGTGGCCTTGGCTTCAAGAAGAAGATGACAAAGGGCGAAAGAAAGCAAGAAAAGAGGATGAAGAAGCTACTTCAAAAGAAGCTTTCTCACACCATGTGCTATCGGTGCCATGAAGCGGGACACCTTGCAAATGGTTGCCCAAACAAAGAGAAGCTCAAGAATATGAAAGAAGAAGAGAGGCTCAAGCATGTAAAGTGCTTCAAGTGCCGCACTTGGGGTTACCTCACCTCAATGTGCCCAACCAAACAATTAGTGAAGCAACAAGTAAAGCCTCAACCAAAGCCACAAGTTGAGCAAGAGAAGCCCCAAGCTCATGTCAAGTTTAACCATCACGGTGATGACTTGATGATGAAAAAGAAGAAAACAAGAAGGGGTGGAAGAGCAAGGCATCCAATGCAACTCCAAGATGCCAAGATGATGAGCAAGAATGAAGACAGGAAGAAAGCTTATGCTCACATCAAGTGTTTTGAGTGCAAGAATGATGGACACTTTGCCTCGAAGTGTCCTACTGTTGACGGTCCTTAATGTTCACATTTAACCATCAACTAATCATGGAAAAGGATCCAAATGCAACCAACACCCAGACTTAGGGTTTTATCTGATAGAATTCCATAAGTTTTGGTGTTTGTCTATTTTTGCAGGGGGTTATCAGGAAATACGGAGGAAAGGCCCACACATCGGGTTTACATAGAGATATTAACGTGTCGCGCAATTTTCTACCATCTAGAAGACTACAGAAGCCACGGGAACGAACGGCAAGGCGATCGGGCTCGGAGGAAGGGCGCCCCCCTACTCTCCTGGGCGCCCGCCCTGCTACAGTGCCCAATCAGAGTCCTTTTCGCGGATCGTGCTCCACCGACCTAAGGGATCAAGGAAAACTGTGCGATTAATGTCGGTTTGATCCGACGGCCCATATTCATCTGAAAAGACTATATAAGCGAGGCCCCCTGGCCCCTGGAGATCATACCTCTTCTACAGAATCAAAGCTAGGGTTTCAATTCTTCATCCAAGTAGAGAGGATCCCTCTAGTTCATCTAGTTCTAGTTCTAGTTCCTCTAGTTCTAGTTCTAGTTATAATATAGAAAATAGGGAGAGAGAAGAGGAGAGCGGAGGAGGAGGAGCCGGATCTGTCGGATCTTCCTCAACATTGTACTTTTGCAGCAACTGGTTCATTCTTCATCGTTCTCTAGGTTCTTCAATTCATAATTCCTGAGTTCTTTAATTACTTTTATTTAATTTCAAGTTATTTATTGGATTCCCGCTTCTGATCGGTGTTTGTAGGACCGTAGTCAGACCTTCCTAGCCCCCTTCTCATCTCTTTCTGTGGTTAGGGTTCTGATGTCCCGAAATAAATAATCTTTGAAGTAATTCTTGATTCTTAGATCAACTAGAGAACTCTCAGGAAACTTCCTCTCTTCCCACCAAAAATAATTATATAGTTATCCTTGGGCGATCTTGAATCTTAATTAGAACACTCACATTCCCTGTGGAAAATCGATACTCTTGAATACTCCCGGGTGAAAGCTACATCGTTATCCGTGCGCTTGCGGATTTTTTTGTTTGCGTTTAAAATACCCAACAAGCTTTCTGGCGCCATTGCTGGGGAATGGTAGTTGTGCTAGTTTCGAACCAAGTCGTCCGTGTATCCTTTTTCTTTTCCTTTTTTACCACACTCACCTTACCATTTTCACCATACCATATGGATTTCACTCCTATCTATAAGTTCTTTGCTCCAAAGGGTGAGTTATTAGAGCAACCATCATCATCACATCCAATTCTTACAGATGGCTACGACCTCGGCCCTGATCTAATAGCCATGATTCAGGAGCAACCCTTCTCTGGGCAAGTAGATGGAGATCCATACACCCACCTTAGAGAATTCGAGCAGTTGTGCTCTTGTCGATCTATTTCCGGCATGACACAAGAAACCCTTAAATGGAAATTATTTCCGTTCTCCCTTTTGGGAAGAGCAAAAAAGTGGTATGCTCATTCTGTAGGAGGCGTTAATGGAAATTGGGATGAACTTCGGGACAACTTTTGTCTCGCTTTCTTCCCACTTTTTCGAATCACTGACCTTAGAATTGAAATTCTTACATTCAAACAAAGAGAGAAGGAAACTTTAGGAGCAGCTTGGGCTAGGTTCACAAGCCTTAGCAATTCTGGTCCAAACCTTTCCCTGCCTGACCATGTACTGTACTACCACTTTTATCGTGGTCTAAACAAGGAAGCTGCTCTTCACCTCGACATTGCTTCAGGAGGCTCATTCACACACAAACTCACAGATGAGGGGAGAGCTATCCTAGAGAGAATCCTTGAAAATACCCCTTACACAGGCATTTATGATGAGTTTCCTGAAGAAGAAAAAGAACTCAAGCCTGATCCTAAACCAAAAGATGAGGAACTTGCAACCGAGTTAGAAATTCCACCTGACCCATCTATTAATTTGGTTGTAGAGAAACCTCCTGATAAGGGAATGCAAAACCAACTAAGGGATGATAAACCACCACCCTTAGAGCATCTCTTTGAATTCGAGGAAGATATTTTTGAAGATTATGGAAACACCTCGAATTTTCCTATCCAAACACGACCTCTAGCAGGGACCACTCAATCTGTTCTAGGAGTAGAATCTGTTGACATAGAACACATCAAAAGCCTTTCGGCTATTCTGAGTTATGAATGGCTAACAGAAGCTGAGCTGTCTCCTGTGGTAGCTCGGATCATCACTCCTTCAACCATTCTTTTGTGCAAAATTAGAGGGTCTGCTAGGAAGGTCCATTACAATCCATATGTTGGGATAAATGTTATTTCCAAGGAGTTAGCCGACACTCTTTATCCCAATGAGTCCATAACCCCATCTCAAAAACTTTTACAAAATCCATCTAGTTTAATTCTAGAAAGCCATGGGGTATTAAGGGCAGTTCCTATTAGAATCAAGGACTCTGAAATATGTCTGGATTTTCACATTTTTGACATACCGGAGATTCCTCTCTTGATTGGCAGACCAATCATGAAAGTTCTACAAGAACAACCACAACGAGGTCATTTAGACTTCAAGGTTGGGAATACCACTATTGTTGTTCCTCTTGCTAGATCAATTAACACGATAGTGGAACCAAACTTGAACCAGATCCTATTGAGGAGATCTTAATGCTGATTCGAGAGGAGATGGCCCAACCATTCCTTAATCATGAACACTTTGTTCAAGAAGAAGAAGAGTTGGTAGAACCCGTTGAGCTAGACAAAAATGAACAACCTTCACCTCCTTCAATAGTGTTAAAACCTCTTCCTTCTAGCCTTAGATATGTCTTTTTGCACAACAACCCAAAAACTACGGTAATAATCAGTGACAAGCTTTCTGATTATGAAACACAACAACTTGTCACTGTTCTTGAAAGGCATAGATCAGCATTTGGCTACTCTCTCGAAGATCTCACGGGCATTAGTCCCATTCTCTACACTCATCGTATCCCTATTGATCCCAATTTTACACCTTCAAGGGAACCACAACGGAGACTTAACAATGCTATGCGAGAGGTTGTTAAGAAAGAGGTCCTCAAACTCTATCATGCTGGGATTATTTATCCTGTGCCACATAGTGAGTGGGTTAGCCCTATCCAAGTAGTGCCAAAGAAAGGAGGAATGACGGTCGTTAGGAATGAGAAGAATGAACTCATCCCTCAACGAATTGTCACTAGGTCGCGTATGTGTATTGACTATCGGAAACTCAACAAGGCAACAAAGAAAGATCAATTTCCGTTACCCTTCATTGATGAAATGTTGGAACGGCTTGCAAACCACTCTTTCTTTTGTTTCCTTGATGGTTATTCTGGATATCACCAAATCCCAATCCACCCAGATGACCAAGAAAAGACTACCTTTACATGCCCGTATGGAACTTATGCATACCGACGAATGTCGTTCGGTCTGTGCAATGCTCCAGCTTCTTTCCAACGGTGCATGATGTCTATTTTCTCGGACATGATTGAGAAGATCATGGAGGTTTTCATGGATGATTTTACCGTCTATGGCAAAACCTTCGACCATTGTTTGGAGAATTTAGATAGAGTCTTGCAGCGATGTGAAGAAAAGAACTTAATCCTGAACTGGGAGAAATGATATTTTATGGTTCAGGAAGGAATAGTGCTAGGACATAAAGTGTCCGAACGTGGTATAGAGGTGGACAAAGCAAAGATTGAAGTTATTGAAAAACTTCCACCTCCCATGAATGTGAAAGGAATCCGTAGCTTTTTGAGACATGCAGGGTTCTATAGACGCTTTATCAAGAACTTCTCTCAAATTGCTAGACCCCTAACTAGTCTCCTAGCTAAGGATGCACCTTTCATCTTTAGTGATGAGTGTCATGAATCTTTTCAAACTCTTAAGAAAGCACTCATCTCAGCCCCGATTATCCGACAACATGATTGGAATCTTCCTTTTGAGATCATGTGTGATGCTAGCGATTTTGCGGTTGGTGCCGTTTTAGGACAAACCAAGGATAAAAAGCAATATGCCATATCCTACGCTAGCAAAACCTTGTCTGGACCACAACTCAATTACACTACAACTGAAAAAGAGCTTTTGGCTGTTGTCTTTGCTATACACAAGTTTAGATCTTACTTAGTGGGGCAAAGACAATCATCTATTCAGACCATGCTGCTCTCAAGTACCTCCTCACTAAGAAAGATGCTAAACCTCGTCTAATTCGATGGATTCTTCTACTCCAAGACTTTGACATAGAAATTCGAGATAGGAAGGGAGTAGAGAATTCCGTAGCCGACCACTTGTCTAGGCTTCAATATAAGGAAACACATGATGAGCTTCCCATAAATGACTACCTAAGGGATGACACCCTACTTATGATAACACATGCAGATCCATGGTACGCAGACATCATAAACTTTATAGTAAAAGGCTATGTCCCACCGGGTACAAACAAAAGGAAGTTGCTTCACGATAGTCGTTTCCACCTTTGGGATGAGCCATATCTTTTCCGAGTCTGCTCTGATGGACTCTTGAGAAGGTGTGTTCCTACGGCTGAGGCTACTCAAATTATGGAAAGATGCCATGCCTCGCCATATGGAGGACACTATGGAGCATTCCAGACACATGCTAAAATTTGGCAAAGTGGCTTTTTCTGGCCAACGATGTATGAAGATACAAAGGACTTTGTCAGGAGATGCCACCGATGTCAAAAACATGGGAATATCAACTCACGAAATGAAATGCCTCTCACAAATAATCTTCAAGTAGAACTTTTCGATGTATGGGGCATTGATTTCATGGGGCCATTCCCTATGTCCGGGAAATGTGAGTATATCTTAGTAGCTGTGGACTACGTGTCCAAATGGGTAGAAGCCCTACCTTGTCGATCAGCTGATTCAAAACATGCCAAGAGAATGTTCCATGAAGTAATCTTTCCTCGTTTTGGTATACCACGGATAGTTATAAGCGATGGAGGTTCCCACTTCATCAACAAAATCATCCGGAAGTACCTAGCCGATCATGGAGTTCGACACAACATCGCAACACCATACCATCCTCAGACAAGTGGTCAAGCCGAAACATCTAACAAACAAATCAAAAATATTTTACAGAAGACTGTAGATGAGATGGGTAAGGGGTGGAAGGACAAACTTACTGATGCACTTTGGGCATATAGAACTGCACTCAAAACACCCATAGGCATGTCACCTTATCAACTTGTATATGGAAAAACTTGTCATTTGCCTGTGGAGGTAGAGTTTAAGGCTCATTGGGCACTCAAGAAATGGAACATGGATCTCCACCTCGCTAGCGAGAATCGTCTGATGCAACTATCTGAGCTAGAAGAATGGAGAGAGAAAGCCTACCACAATTCAAGGATCTATAAAGGGAGAACAAAACGATGGCATGATAAGAGAATCAAGCACAAGGAGTTTAAGCGTGGAGATAAGGTTCTACTATTCAATTCAAGAGTTAAGCTCTCTGGGCATGGTAAGCTAAGAAGTAAGTGGGATGGACCATACAAGGTTATTGACACTTCAACTCATGGAGCCATTACCATCCAAGACGACATAGGTAACACTTTTAAGGTAAATGGTCAACGCTTGAAAATCTATCTCGAGCCACAAAACAACCTGGTACAGGAACTTGATGTGATTGAGTTCATAGAATTCTCACATTAAGCTCTCATAAGCTCTAGACAATTACCTAACCCTTAACATGCTCCACGAGTTTTGTTGTCTTTTTGGGTTGTGCAGGATTTTGAGGCTTAAGAAGAGTGAGACCGAACATGCAGGCCACAAGAGTGAACGACTATGTGAACATCCAGCTTGGGGGAGGCACCCCCACGTGTATCTAGATAAGTATTACTTTTCTTTCTTGGTTTTATTTACTAGTATTCGGAAATAAAAAATGCATAACCATGAAACCAAACCAAGTTTTTCTTTTGAGTAATATACAATAGTTTTGTGTAATCCTAAGTTTTAAATAAAATAAAAAGAAAGTTTGATCCAAGTCTAGGTAATTGACAAACATGATATGAGAAGGTCTGAGCTACTATTTAACTTGTTCCAAGTTTTGCTAGAGTTCTGGAGATTTTATCTTTTGAAAATCTAAGAAAAATGATGAGATCCTGTTTGACATAATACCTAGAGTCTTATAAGATATAAATATTAAAACTGTGGGCACTTGCTTTGTTCAAGCCATAGTTAATTCTTGTAGTTTTAGTTGAGAGAATTATCATGCTCCAAGGATCAAGGTCTTTTTGTTTTAAAAATATAAAAGATTCACTCTTCCGAAGTATTATTGCGTTAGAGGCATGGGAATTAGGGGTACTTGGTGCCTACTTGAAAAAAAAGAGAGAAGAAAAATGATAGCCCATGGTCCCTCTAATAAGCAATATGCCAGTAAGAGATGACAAACTATTCAAAAAGGTCAAAGGTCTTGATCTAGGAGTATGACATTCCTCTCCCTTACTCCGAGCATTGGCATAGCAATATGCAAAGTAAGTATGCTAAAACTTTTAAAGCTCTACTTATATATCTTTCGAGAACAAGGCAAATGCCTCAGTTTTATTTTGCAGACTTATAAAAAAACTCCAGAACGAAGGTAAGACAGAAGAACTTGAGACATAGTGCTTGACTTGATCGTTCTGTTTTTCAATCACTTAAGACGTTAAAAACCCTATAGTAAGAGGCATAAAAGTAACCCCTGTTTTCTTGCTAATTTTAGCTTTGCTCAGGGACGAGCAAAGGTTAAGCTTGGCGGAGCTTGTTGACGGTCCTTAATATTCACATTTAACCATCAACTAATCATGGAAAAGGATCCAAATGCAACCAACACCCAGACTTAGGGTTTTATCTGACAGAATTCCACTAGTATTGGTGTTTGTCTATTTCTGCAGGGGGTTATCAGGAAATATGGAGGAAAGGCCCACACATCGGGTTTACATAGAGATATTAACGTGTCGCGCAATTTTCTACCATCTAGAAGACTCCAGAACCCACCGGATCAAACGAGAAGGCGATCGGGCTTGGAGGCAGGGCGCCCGCCCTACTCTCCTGGGCGCCCGCCCTGCTACAGTGCCCAATCAGAGTCCTTTTCGCGGATCGTGCTCCACCGACCTAAGGGATCAAGAAAAACCATGTGATTAATGTCGGTTTGATCTGACGGCCCAGATTCATCTGAAAAGACTATATAAGCAAGGCCCCATGGCCCCTGGAGATCATACCTCTTCTACAGAATCAAAGCTAGGGTTTCAATTCTTCATCCAAGTAGAGAGGATCCCTCTAGTTCATCTAGTTCTAGTTCTAGTTCCTCTAGTTCTAGTTCTAGTTAGTTCTAGTTGTAATATAGAAAATAGGGAGAGAGAAGAGGAGAGCGGAGGAGGAGGAGCCGGATCTGTCGGATCTTCCTCAACATTGTACTTTTACAGCAACTGGTTCGTTCTTCATTGTTCTCCAGGTTCTTCAATTCATAATTCCTGAGTTCTTTAATTACTTTTATTTACATTCAAGTTATTTATTGGATTCCCGCTTGCATCAAGTGCTCTAATCTTTGCAACATTAGAGTAGTAATTAATAGATTAGACGTGGTGTTTAGTCTTGCAATTACCTAGAATTGCACCCAATCGTGTGGATTGTTGTGGTAGCCCTAGGGTAGTGACAGCCCTAACGGTCGACATATTCCACCTCATCGGATCGGTGTTTGTAGAACCGTAGTCAGACCTTCCTAGCCCCCTTCTCATCTCTTTCCGTGGTTAGGGTTCTGATGTCCCGAAATAAATAATCTTTGAAGTAATTCTTGATTCTTAGATCAACTAGAGAACTCTCAGGAAACTTCCTCTCTTCCCACCAAAAATAATTATGTAATTATCGTTCGGCGATCTTGAATCATAATTAGTACACTCACGTTCCTTGTGGAAAATCGATACTCTGGAATACTCCCGGGTGAAAGCTACATCGGTATCCGTGCGCTTGCGGATTTTTCTGTTTGCGTTTAAAATACCCAACATGCTTTCTGGCGCCGTTGCCGGGGAATGGTAGTTGTGCTAGTTTCGAACCAAGTCGTCCGTGTATCCTTTTTCTTTTCCTTTTTTACCACACTCACCTTACCATTTTCACCATACCATATGGATTTCACTCCTATCTATAAGTTCTTTGCTCCAAAGGGCGAGTTATTAGAGCCACCATCATCATCACATCCAATTTTTACAGATGGCAATGACCTCGGCCCTGATCTAATAGCCATGATTCAGGAGCAACCCTTCTCTGGGCAAGTAGATGAAGATCCATACACCCACCTTAGAGAATTCGAGCAATTGTGCTCTTGCCGATCTATTTCCGGCATGACACAAGAAACCCTTAAATGGAAATTATTTTCATTCTCCCTTTTGGGAAGAGCAAAAAAGTGGTATGCTCATTCTGTAGGAGGCGTTAATGGAAATTGGGATGAACTTCGGGACAACTTTTGTCTCGCTTTCTTCCCACTTTTTCGAATCGCTGACCTTAGAATTGAAATTCTTACATTCAAACAAAGAGAGAAGGAAACTTTAGGAGCAGCTTGGGCTAGGTTCACAAGCCTTAGCAATTCTGGTCCAAACCTTTCCCTACCTGACCATATACTGTACTACCACTTTTATCGTGGTCTAAACAAGGAAGCTGCTCTTCACCTCGACATTGCTTCAGGAGGCTCATTCACACACAAACTCACAGATGAGGGGAGAGCTATCCTAGAGAGAATCCTTGAAAATACCCCTTACACAGGCATTTATGATGAGTTTCCTGAAGAAGAAAAAGAACTCGAGCCTGATCCTAAACCAAAAGATGAGGAACTTGCAACCGAGTTAGAAATTCCACCTGACCCATCTATTAATTTGGTTGTAGAGAAACCTCCTGATAAGGGAATGCAAAACCAACTAAGGGATGATAAACCACCACCCTTAGAGCATCTCTTTGAATTCGAGGAAGATCTTTTTGAAGGAAACACCTCAAATTTTCCTATCCAAACACGACCTCTAGCAGGGACCACTCAATCCGTTCTAAGAGTAGAATCTGTTGACATAGAACACATCAAAAGCCTTTCGGCTATTCTGAGTTATGAATGGCTAACAGAAGCTGAGCCGTCTCCTGAGGTAGCTCGGATCATCACTCCTTCAACCATTCTTCTGTGCAAAATTAGAGGGTCCGCTAGGAAGGTCCATTACAATCCATATGTTGGGATAAATGTTATTTCCAAGGAGTTAGCCGACACTCTTTATCCCAACAAGTCTATAACCCCATCTCAAAAAATTTTACAAAATCCATCTAGATTAATTCTAGAAAGCCATGGGGTATTAAGGGCAGTTCCTATTAGAATCAAGGACTCTGGAATATGTCTGGATTTTCACATTTTTGACATACCGGAGATTCCTCTCTTGATTGGCAGACCAATCATGAAACTTCTACAAGAACAACCACAATGAGGTCATTTAGACTTTAAGGTTGGGAATACCACTATTGTTGTTCCTCTTGCTAGATTAATTAACACGATAGTGGAACCCAAACTTGAACCAGATCCTATTGAGGAGATCTTAATGCTGATTCGAGAGGAGATGGCCCAACCATTCCTTAATCATGAACACTTTGTTCAAGAAGAAGAAGAGTTGGTAGAACCCGTTGAGCTAGACAAAAATGAACAACCTTCACCTCCTTCAATAGAGTTAAAACCTCTTCCTTCTGGCCTTAGATATGTCTTTTTGCACAACAACCCAAAAACTTCAGTAATAATCAGTGACAAGCTTTCCAATTATGAAGCACAACAACTTGTCACTGTTCTTGAAAGACATAGATCAGGATTTGGCTACTCTGTCGAAGATCTCATGGGCATTAGTCCCATTCTCTACACTCATCGTATCCCTATTGATCCCAATTTTACACCTTCAAGGGAACCACAACGGAGACTTAACAATGCTATGTGAGAGGTTGTTAAGAAAGAGGTCCTCAAACTCTATCATGCTGGGATTATTTATCCTGTGCCACATAGTGAGTGGGTTAGCCCTGTCCAAGTAGTGCGAAAGAAAAGGAGGAATGACGGTCGTTAGGAATGAGAAGAATGAACTCATCCCTCAATGAATTGTCACTGGGTGGCATATGTGTATTGACTATCGAAAACTCAACAAGGCTACAAAGAAAGATCACTTTTCGTTACCCTTATTGACACCGTTTTTGGGCACGTGTCCTGGATGGCAGGATAAGATGACAGTATGTGGTTTACAGGATGAGTTGCCGATGAGGATGGTTGCCGATAAAGGAGAGGTTGGACGTGACTAAGTTTACAGGTGATGATGTGTCTATGCCGATGACTATGATGAGGAGGTCTGCCGATGACCATGGCAAAAGAGTCTGCCGATGATACTGAGGGGGAGTCTGGAAGCTGCTGATCGGGTTGTGGAAGAGTTTCAATTTGTCACGAGGGATAGCTGAGTTATTTCCTTATTTGTTTAAAGTCGTTTTGTATACGGATTCCGTGTAATTTGGAATTCGAATTCTGGTCGTGTTTAGTTATAGCTCTTTGAGCAGGGTATAAATATGGACCCTAGGGCTTTGTAATGAGACATCTATTAATCAATCAAACACACGTTTTTACTCATATTCCAGCATCTACTTTTCGACGACTTCGTCATACTTTTTCCCTTTTATTACGAGTTCTTAGGAATTCGTCGACTTAAGCTCGGCGTGTTCTCAAGTTCCGCGTGAGTACCTCTTAGCCGTGACATCAGGGCGCATCGCTGTTGTCATGACTAAAGTATTCGAGTTATCACCTTTGCTGATAGTAAGGTCAAATCAGCTGGCACGCCTTAACGTTTGAATTAGGTATTAGCCCTTTGTGTTTGCAGATCAGCTTTTGCACCAACACATCTTTTGGCACGCCCAGTGGGACAAGATTCAAGATCAAGATCAACATGTCGATCTCTGACTTCGATCAGGAGAACGTCATCCCCGTGAAGGAGGCCAATCTCAAGGATGAGCAGAAGCAAGCTATTGCCCAAGCCATGGAAGAATTCAAGCTGCAATGCCTGAGGTCTTTCAGCATAAACAGGAGCGGCGAGGTGATCCAAAAAGATGCATTGCCGGCACCACGGCAAGTTACCTTCGAAGCCAATCCTGGCAAGCTTCAAGATATGGTTGACAGTGCTATTAACCGAGCTTTGATCAACCAAGCTGGTGTACTGTCTAATACGGTTTTCAATGCCGTGGCAAGAACTTTCAAGGAAGGACAAATCCCACCAGATTATGTGGGTCCCTCTCATCATCAGCCAACGGCACCAGAGGTCACGGCTCCATCGGCTGCTTTGACGGCTGCAAGTGCACAATCTGTCGTCCCTCCAAGTACATCGGGAGCTACAGGTGCACTATCTGTGCCGATGACAACTAACCCGCAGACTTCAGGTGGGCAGAATAAGCTGACTACAGATATGTTGGCATCGGCAATGTCAGGGTTGACTCTTCCTCCTAACTGGTGGGGTTATGGTATGCCTCCAAAATTGACGCCAGGTACATCGCAGATAACCGACATGAGGGGCAAGACTCCTATGACATCGGCGCTTCCCAATGCGCCGTTGAACCAGAGTCCCCGGTATACGACAACTACTACTGCAAGGCCTCACACTGGGAATCCTCAAGATTCAATGTTCCAGATGCCTAATGCATCGGTAGATTCAATGCTGATGCAACAGAGGTCTATGGCCCAGTCAGGATATGTCAATTCAATGATGGTACCCAATTACCAATCATCGGCAGCGCCTATGCCGATGAACGCTAATAATGGATGGCTTGGACAGCAAGTCTTTCCACAATCGCCCCAACAAAGTTACCAGGCTACGGGGTTCCAGCAAGGACAGATCTATCCCGGATTCCAAAGCCAGGGGATCCCCAGCCAGCCAATGAATATTGGACAGCAACTCGGGGGACAGCAAGTCGGTGGACAGCAGTTTGGCGGTCCGCAGATTGGAGGACAGATTATCAATCCGATGCTCCGTGCAGATCACGTCCCGAACAGACACGTGGAGGTTCGCCACCAAGTGCCGGACCCGCAGCCGCCTCATCGGCAGGATGCCGATGCATATTGGGCCGATAAAATTGCTGAAGTAATGAGGGAACAATTTGGGATAAAACACAAAGTCAACACTTACTCTTATCGGACACCGTATCCTCCTGCATATGATTTGATCCCGCTTCCACACCGGTACAAGGTACCGGATTTTACCAAATTCTCCGGGCAGGACGACACGTCAACCATGGAGCATGTCAACAGGTTCATCATTCAATGCGGAGAAGCTGGTAACAGGGACGAATTGAGGGTTCGTCTATTTTCATCATCATTATCTGGATCGGCCTTTACTTGGTTCATATCATTACCTCCCAACTCAGTGATTACTTGGGCCGATCTGGAGAAACAATTCCACAAATACTTCTTCTCCGGGGTTCATGAGAAGAAGATCACCGACTTGGTCAAGTTGAGACAGCGCAATGATGAATCAGTTGAAGGTTTCGTGCAGAGGATACGGGAAGTTAAGAATAAATGCTACAGTCTGGTTCTAGATGATCGGCAGCTAGCCGATTTGGCTTTCCAGGGTTTATTGCCACACATCAGGGATAAGTATGCTTCTCAGGAATTTGAAAGCTTAAGTCATTTGGTGCAGAGGATTTCTGATCAAGACGTCAAGCCTTTCGAGCCCAAAAGAGCATGGAACAAGAAAGTATCATTTGTTGATGAAGCAACGAGCTCCGATTCTGATGAGGAACCAGTCATCGGCTTGGCAGAGTGGGTCAAAAACAAGAAGCCGATGTCTTGTCCTTTTGGGCAGAAAGAACCAGAGAAGTTCGCTTTCGACACCGCTAAGGCCGATAAGATATTTGATTTTCTACTCCAGGAAGGTCAGATCAAGCTGTCTCCTAATCACGTGATCCCATCGGCTGAGGAGTTGAAGAGGATGAGATATTGCAAGTGGCATAATGCAACTTCTCATGACACTAATGAATGCAAAGTTTTCAGACAGCAGCTGTAATCGGCAATAGAGTCTGGGAGGATTAAGTTTGACAGTTCCAAGACTCAGAAGCCGATGAAGATAGACCAACATCCTTTCCCGACAAACATGTTGGATGCCAAGGGGAAGGCCAAGGTCTTAACATCGGAAACAGCCGAGAGAAGTGCATCGGTAGATCCTCAGCATCAAGTTACTACTGCCGATGCAAAAAGTAAGGGTTTAGTCCAGGAAGGAACCAGTTCGGGTAGGCCCCCTCGGTCTGGTATTGTTATAACTCATAGAAGACCTCGAGAGAACTGGCAGCAACGGGAAGATCGGTATCGGCGCCAGCAAGAAGATTATCGACGGGAGGAAGAAAGATGCCGACAGGAGTGGAATCGGCATAGAGATCATTGGAACTGCCCGTTCTTCATCCATTGTTGGGAGGAAAATATCAAGCTTCCTACTGTCAGAGACTGCCCTGAGTGCAATGGTTATGATCGGTACGACAGGACTGATCGGCGTTATCATGATGACAATCGGCGATTTGATGGGCCGATCAGAGGAAGAGCATCGGTTCATGATCGGCTGGGGGGCAGGCTTAGCGTGCACGATAGGCTTGGTGATCGTGTCCAATATTTTCCCAGGAACCAGGAAGAGCTCGAGGAGATGGCTAATGCACGAGTTCCCGATGAGTTTATATTTTGCAGGGATGCTAACACGTATCGTATGGTGTCAAGGGAGAACCGACGCCCGGCAGTAAGGCAAAAGCCACTCCCTCCATGGTGTCCTGAAGGGTTGACCAAGACACAGAAAAGGAGATTGCAGCGTGAAAGGCAAGAGGAGCTAAACAAGGGCGAAAATTCTGGTCAGTCTGGAGATCAGCAGCAATCAGATCCTAAGAAAGGAGGTCCATCGGCAGGAGTTAACATGGTCTTTATGTTACCGATGGAGTTTCTTGCACCATCTAGTGATGATGAGTTGGAATTTTCCGATCAGATAGCTCAGCTGGCTCTGGATCCGATGACGGCTATCTTTGAGAAACCTGCCGATGACGAGAGACAGCATCTCAAAGCTCTGTTCGTCAAAGGAAGGGTTGATGGGCAGCCAATGACCAAGATCCTAGTTGATGGTGGAGCTGCTATTAATATTAGGCCATATGCAGTATATCGGAAGCTTGGGAAAGGGGATCAGGACTTGACCAAGACCGATATGATGCTCAAGGATTTTGAAGGAAACGTGTCTCCAGTCAAAGGGGCAATATGTGTGGAGTTGACCATCGGCAGCAAAACCTTGCCGACAACTTTCTTCGTAATCAGTGGAAAGGGTGCTTATAACTTATTGTTGGGAAGAGATTGGATCCATGCCAATTGTTGCATCCCGTCTACAATGCACCAATGCCTGGTTCAGTGGGTAGGCGACAAAATTGAGATTGTCCCAGGAGATTCTTCTTAGGTTATTGCATCAGCAGAGGCGGATACCTATGAGAGGACTAGGTGCATTTCAGGGGAAGTTTGGGAGAAGGATTTTCTCAAAGTTGCCGATTACGAGATTCCACCGATCCAAGCAGTCGGTTCTGACGACGGTTTTTAATGGATAGGTTCGCCGACGATGGAAAATTAGGCCAGGGATTCACATCGGCCGATGATTTGGTAGAAGTAGATATAGGTAGTGGTGATAAGCCTAGGCCTACTTTTATTAGTGCTAAGTTAAATCCTGAGTGTAAGCAGCAATTAACCAATTTGTTAAAGGAATATAAAGATTGCTTTGCTTGGGATTATACAGAGATGCCTGGTTTAGACCGATTAATTGTTGAACATCGGTTACCCATCAAGTCTGGATTTCGGCCACATCAGCAGCCAGCTCGCCGATGTAATCCTAATATTCTACCTGATATTAAGGCCGAAATCACTAAGCTTATTGAAGCTAAGTTCATTCGGCAGTGTCGGTATGCCGAATGGATTTCCAATGTCGTTCCGGTTTACAAGAAAAATGGGAAGCTTCGGGTGTGCATTGATTTCAGGAATCTCAATAAAGCTACGCCGATGGATGGATACCCAATGCCTGTTGCCGATCTGTTGGTTGACGCCGTGGCTGATCATCGGGTCATCAGCTTTATGGACGGCAATGCAGGATACAATCAAATATTCATGGCAGAGGAAGATATTCCAAAAACCGCATTTAGGTGTCCTGGTCATGTTGGGTTATTTGAATGGATAGTTATGACCTTTGGGTTGAAGAATGCTGGTGCTACTTATCAAAGAGCCATGAATTTTATATTTCATGAGTTCATCGGCAAGCTGGTGGAGATCTATATTGATGATGTGGTGGTTAAGTCTGGGGATTTCTCAAAGCATCTTGCTGACTTACAAAAGGTGTTAGAGTGCACAAGGAAGCATGGGTTGAAGATGAATCCCAATAAGTGTGCATTTGGTGTATCGACAGGGCAGTTTCTTGGTTTCATGGTACATCAAAGGGGGATTGAAATTAGTCGAAGATCTATTGATGCCATCAATAAAATAGTGGCCCCTACCAACAAGACTGAGCTCCAGTCCTTGATCGGCAAGGTAAATTTTATCAGGAGATTTATATCCAATCTGTCTGGTAAGATTCGTGCTTTCAGTCCTCTCCTTAAGTTGAAAGCCGATCAAGAGTTTATTTGGGGAAAAGAGCAGCAGTTGGCTTTGGATGAAATCAAGAAATATCTAGCGAATCCTCCAGTTCTAGTTCCACCTCAGCAGGGAAAGCCCTTCAGATTGTATTTGTCTACCGATGGGACGGTTATCGGTTCGGCTTTGATTCAAGAATTTGAAGGGAAAGAGCGTGTAATTTATTACTTAAGCAGGAGATTAATTGATGCTGAGACCAGGTATTCGGCCATTGAGAAGTTATGCTTATGCTTATATTTTTCGTGTATTAAATTGAGGCACTATTTATTATCGGCCGAATGCACTGTTGTTTGCAAAGATGATGTGGTCCGATACATGCTATCGATGCCGATTATGAGTGGCAGGATCGGTAAATGGATTTTAGCACTGTCAGAGTTCGATCTGCGTTACGAATCGGCTAAGGCAGTTAAATGACAGATTATGGCCGATTTTGTGACTCAGCATTGCGGTGTAGTGGAGGCCTTGGAAATTGTGCCCTGGACACTTTTCTTTGATGGATCTACATGTGACCGGGGGGCAAGAATCGGCATTATATTAGTTTCCCCTAAGGGGAGGAAGTATGAATTTTCCTTGCCGATTGTTGCTACATCGACAAATAATCAGGCTGAGTATCAAGCTCTGATCAAGGGATTGGAGTTGTTAAGAGAAATTCGTGCTGATGCTGTTGAAATTTTTGGGGATTCTATGTTGGTTATAAATCAATTGGCTGGGAGCTATGAATGCCGAAGTGAAGTTCTCATAACTCATTTCGAGAAAAGCAAGCAACTGTTGAAAGAATTCAAAGATTTCCGATTAGAGCATATTCCTCGATTGCATAATGAAGAGGCCAATCGGTTAGCTCAGCATGCCTCGGGATATCAGCCTATGATTAATGCAATATCGGCAATCGGTGCCGATGATTGGAGGAAGGAAATTATTGATTATCTAAAGGATCCATCCAAGAAAGTTGAAAGACGAGTTCGATTTCAAGCAACCAAATATGTGCTCCTCGAAGATGAATTGTATTATCGAACTATTGATGGAATTCTTCTCCGATGTTTGGGTGATGATGAAGCTAGGAGTTTAATGGGAGAGATCCATGAAGGGGTATGTGGAGCACATGAGTCGGCTTTCAAGATGAAATGGATGATTAGAAGGAATGGATATTTTTGGCCGACTATACTTGAGGATTGCTTTAAGTATTTCAAGGGATGTCAAGGTTGTCAAAAGTTTGGTAACATTCAAAGAGCACCCGCATCGGCTATGAATCCTATTATCAAGCCTTGGCCGTTTCGGGGATGGGCTATCGATCTGATCGGCCAGATTTATCCACCATCTAGTAAGGGGCATAAGTTTATTTTGGTTGCCACTGATTATTTCACTAAATGGCTTGAAGCTATTCCTTTGAAGAAGGTCACCTCGGCCAATATGATTGATTTTGTGAAGGAATACATTATTTACCGATTTGGGATTCCTCAGACAATTACTACCGATCAGGGCACTATGTTCACATCGGGGGAGTTTGACGAATTCGCAATCGGTATGGGGATTAAAGTGTTGAATTCTTCTCCTTATTATGCTCAAGCCAATGGGCAGGCCGAAGCATCTAACAGAGGGATTATCAAGCTTATTAAACGAAAGATTGAAGAAAATCCTAAGCGGTGGCATACATTGTTAAATGAAGCACTGTGGTCTTATCGGATGGCTTGTCATGGATCAACCAAGGTGTCACCCTATCAATTGGTGTATGGACATGATGCAGTGTTGCCTTGGGAGATTAAGGCTGGATCCAGGCGATTATCTTTTCAAGATCGGTTAACCGCCGATGATTATGCTACTTTGATGACCGATGAGTTGGATGATCTAGCAGGGCATCGGTTAAAAGCTTTAATGAGTATAGAAGAAAATAAGAAGAGAGTTGCTAGATGGTATGATAAGAAAGTGAAGGCTAAGGAGTTTGTCGATGGGGATTTGGTATGGAAATTAATTTTGCCAGTCGGGACTAAAAGTGCGAAGTTTGGAAAGTGGTCTCCTAATTGGGAAGGTCCTTATCGGATAAGTCGATCGGCTCCTGGTAATGCCTATATTCTAGAAACTCTCGAAGGAGTTGAATTTCCTAGAGCATTAAATGGCAAATATTTAAAGAAGTACTACCCCAGCATATGGGTCGATGCATAAAAATTGAAATGCCGATAACACTCCTATCGGCTGGATTCAAATGTTTGGGGGCTTAGTGTTTCAAAAGATGCCGATAACAGTCCTATCGGCTAGACTAAAAGATGAGGAAGCAGGGAAGCACAGATATGATGCCGATGAAAACTTTATGTGTTAAGCAGCGCCTGGATTGCCGATATAGCACGTAGCCGGATTTGGTTGGCTGCTTCTATCTCCTTAATGTCATCATCGGCAGAACCCTCTATCGGCTTCAGTTTCTTGTTCAGTTGAAGTGCCTTGCGACCATGAACGTTTCGCTCGTGCTCAAGAAGCTTGATGGTCTCTGGCAGTTGGCTCTCTTCCTGTTGAGCTTGGGATAAGGCGTCCTCCACTTCCTTGAGTTCTGCCAACAAGGATTCTCTTCTTGCCGATAGATCGGATATTTTCTGCTTCAGCGCGTCTCCTGAAGATCTCAGGATGCCGATGTTCTTGTGCTTCTCATCGGTCAAGAGCTTCTCTTTCCTCATTTCGTCGGAGTGTTGAGTCTGAGCAGCTCTATCGGCAAGACGCCGAGAAGCTCTCTGGTACTGCAGCTGGCGACTCTCCAAATGAGCGGCTTGGAAAAGGGTTTCTTCGACATCGGCTGGGATTTGGCCTCTGAGAGTTCTGAACAGGGTCTTGGTAGGGTCGGAGTCGTCAACCAACTGCGCTGTGTCTTGGTGAAGGAGAGCTGACAATTCCTCCAGTCTGGTCCTGATCTCTGCCGATGTAATGCCAACTGTCTGAGAAGAGCTTGCCTCTTCGCCTTCTTCTTCAGAGAGATCGATGGCGAAGGAGAACAGGCTGTCGGGAGAATCTTGTTCCTGGGAGGGAGAGCAAAGTTAGTTCATACTCAGAGAATCGGCAAATAATACTGGTAAAGGTTGGGTGGCTTACTTGTTTTAAGGCTATTTCCTGCCTTTGTGTGAGAGATGCCGATGGAGATGCAGGTTGATTGGCTAAGGTTGCCGATGGGACGATATCGACTGAAAGAAGACAGGAAGGGTTATGAGACTAAATGAGAATAAGTTTATCGGCGGAAGTATTGTTGAAATATGTTACCTGGAGGAGGAACAACAGTTGTCTGAATCGGAGGAACCGCCGATGATATAATTGGACCTGCCGGGCCAGTTGTTTGTTCACCCACGTCAGCTGATGTACCTTCTGTTTGAGGTTCTTCCTGCTGGGGTTCTTCCATCTGTGGTGCTTCCTGCATTGGTTGGGAAGATGGTGCTTGCTGTGTCTGGACTCCTGGAGAAGAAGGAGAGGACTCCACCGGAATTGGAGACACCGGAGGAGGAGGGGGACTTGCCACTTTCTGGCGCCTTGTTCCAGCCTTAGCACCTCTGGTGCCCTTTCTCTTTGGCTGGCTAGACTGGGGGGCATCGACACTTTGGCGCTTGGCTTTTGCCGATGCACCGGTTTGCTGCAACAACGAAAAGGGGTTTATAAGCGCAGATGTAGCCGATATAAAGATGGTCAGTGTAAAAGAAAAAAGATTTGACAAAATTGCCTTGAAAGCCTGCGCCAGAGTGGAAGCAGCTACCGTAGGTGATGTCTGAGCTCTCTTGGTGGTGACTTTCCTGAGGCGCACACCCCGATGCACGACGGAAGCCAGAGTGGGAGCATTGTGGCCGATTGAGGAGATCGGGCCTGATGGAAACAAGTCAATCGGCTTGCCACTCCTGCTAACCGATGGGGGGATGTTGTCAACCTGCAGAAAGAATACAAGGGTAAGCTACCGATGGAAATAGTATTGAAAAATGAAACATCAGTTTTAAAATACTTACAGTGTCATCGGGGACTTCGTATTCGGGGTCGATCATGCCGCGGTATGAGAGGGCCGATCTGCAGAATAGATGCTCTTTCCATTCTGCCCACCATAGCTTGTATGCCTGAGTAATAAAGGCAGCTGGAACCCATTCTGACAGATCTACATCTGTATCGGCATTTGGTGGTATTTGGGCTACTCGAATCCATTCAAGAAAGTTGGTGATGGGTTCTCTGGGTTTTATCACATCGGCATAAGGGAGTGCAATCGGCAACTGGCCGAAAGCTAGCTGACGGGTTAAGGCCGATGGATTGTAAAATTCATAGGTTTGGGGAGAGGTTTTTGTGCTACCAAAGAAATTCACTAGTATGCCTCTGGGAGTCACAATTGCCATCATCACCTCATTATCCCTGTCAAGAGCTTCATCAAATGGATTGAATGTTAGAGGGAGCATGCTGTCTGGGTCATCATAAGCCAACCATGGTCGTTCATCTCTGGCCAATCCCTCATACAGAGTCTGGAAGAATCGGCCGATTTGATCCGGATTACTCCCTGAACCAGGTAGAACTATGGCAGCTTCGCCAAAGTTCAGGGGGGCACGTGTTGCCGATTCCTCTTCGCCCAACACATGATTTTCAGCTATATCTCTTGGGAAATGCTGTGTGAACAAGTTGAAGTCAAGGCGCTTATGCAAGTGCAGATTGAGCCATATGTTAATAAACCACCAGGGACCTCCCAAGTTGTCGATAGACTGACCAAGCAGGAGTTTTTGGGCTACCTGATGGAGAAGATGGTAAGCAGCGCCAAGCAAGTATCGGCCGAGAGGAAATTGGCCACCGTTAGCCAGTCTCTCTGCTGCCGATAGATAGACAGAAGTCAGTCCTGCCGATCGACCACAGAATACGTACTTGTCCAGCCACATGTTCAGAAAGGTGGTTTGTTCCTTTATGGTGACAGGCCCCTTCCCACGGTACTTTTGAATGTACCCCGACCAACCGCCGATAGCGCGAGTCTCCACTTTGGCACTAGGAGCCGTATCAAAGAAGTGGGTGCTATCGGCAGAAGAGACGTCTAGACCAGTGAGCATAGCTACATCGGCAAGAGTTGGAGAAACAGGGCCGTGGCCAAAGACGAAGGCATTAAGGGTATCTGACCAAAAATAAGACGCAGCTATCAACAGCGACTCGTTCTTGTGCATATCGGCAATAGATAGCCTGATGCATTGGGCTAGCTTCCTTTCACCCCACTGGACTTCATTCGAATTGCTGACTCTCAAGAACCAGTCTTTCCACTCTACAGTAGGGCTGGGCCAAGAGCGAAAGGTGTCTTTCCACAGATCTAAAGAAAAATTTTCGGCTCTAAAGGGAATCCTGTTGGTTTCTGCATTGATAAGGTCAGTTGGATCTGGATCCCCTAGAGGGCCGAGACATTGGAGGTGTGGTTGATCGGTGGGGATGACAATTTTGTTGGACAACTCCTAGTGTTTTGGGGAATAAAAAAATACAAAGAAAAAGGAAAAGGGAGATATTCAGTAAGATGAATCGCGGATGAACAGGAATACGAGAAGAATACAGGAGATGAGATGGAGATCTGACCTCAGGGACGACGTAGCCAATGGCCATCTTGTCGTGAAGAGAACGTTTGAGGGCACCGGAGTTGATGAAGAGGAGTGCTTGTCGGAGGTCTTGAAGGTTGTGAATGGCGCCGCCGCTGGAAAAGTAAAAGTAGGGATGGTGAAATGATGTGATGGAGAAGGAGTACCCGAGAAGGAACTATTTATAGGATAAAACGGGCAAGGGCAAATCTGACTTATCTCTTTGCCGCATCCGAGAAACCCGAGGGTGCTCAGGTAGATATGGTAACTGTTCGCACGGTAATCAAGGGATTGTGCAGGTGATTTGACGGGGAACAGTCATTACCTGGAGATATTTTACTGTGCGGGATCTTCTGGTCGGTCCATCGGCAGCATACTGTAACGGTCATATTGCCGATGGGCGGATAAAGTAAAGGTAGCCATTTGTACAAATGTCCTGATTAGTCCATCGGTAGATCTTCGTAACGGTAATATTGCCGATGTGCGGATGAGAAGGAAGTGCCCGTTCAGGAAGTTGAGGATTTCGAGGAATCTGCAGGAGAATAGGATCGGAGTTGTTTGGATTGAGGTTGTCGGTTACCAGATTAGGAGCATTAATTACGGGAAAAGGCATCATTACTGCAGAAAATTTCGGAGCATTAATAGTTTCATACTCCGAAATTGGGGGGCATGTGTTGACACCGTTTTTGGGCACGTGTCCAGGATGGCAGGATAAGATGACAGTATGTGGTTTACAGGATGAGTTGCCGATGAGGATGGTTGCCGATAAAGGAGAGGTTGGACGTGACTAAGTTTACAGGTGATGATGTGTCTATGCCGATGACTATGATGAGGAGGTCTGCCGATGACCATGGCAAAAGAGTCTGCCGATGATACTGAGGGGGAGTCTGGAAGCTGCTGATCGGGTTGTGGAAGAGTTTCAATTTGTCACGAGGGATAGCTGAGTTATTTCCTTATTTGTTTAAAGTCGTTTTGTATACGGATTCCGTGTAATTTGGAATTCGAATTCTGGTCGTGTTTAGTTATAGCTCTTTGAGCAGGGTATAAATATGGACCCTAGGGCTTTGTAATGAGACATCTATCAATCAATCAAACACACGTTTTTACTCATATTCCAGCATCTACTTTTCGACGACTTCGTCATACTTTTTCCCTTTTATTACGAGTTCTTAGGAATTCGTCGACTTAAGCTCGGCGTGTTCTCAAGTTCCGCGTGAGTACCTCTTAGCCGTGACATCCGGGCGCATCGCTGTTGTCAGGACTAAAGTATTCGAGTTATCACCTTTGCTGATAGTAAGGTCAAATCAGCTGGCACGCCTTAACGTTTGAATTGGGTATTAGCTCTTTGTGTTTGCAGATCAGCTTTTGCACCAACAACCCTTAATTGATGAAATGTTGGAACGGCTTGCAAACCACTCTTTCTTTTGTTTCCTTGATGGTTATTCTGGATATCACCAAATCCCAATCCACCCAGATGACCAAGAAAAGATTACCTTTACTTGCCCGTATGGAACTTATGCATACCGACGAATGTCATTCGGTCTGTGCAATGCTCCAGCTTCTTTCCAACAGTGCATGATGTCTATTTTCTTAGACATGATTGAGAAGATCATGGAGGTTTTCATGGATGATTTTCCCATCTATGGCAAAACCTTCGATCATTATTTGGAGAATTTAGATAGAGTCTTGTAGCGATGCGAAGAAAAGCACTTAATCCTGAACTAGGAGAAATGCCATTTTATGGTTCAGGAAGGAATAGTGCTAGGACATAAAGTGTCCGAACGTGGTATAGAGGTGGACAAAGCAAAGATTGAAGTTATTGAAAAACTTCAACCTCCCATGAATGTGAAAGGAATCCGTAGCTTTTTGGGACATGCAGGGTTCTATAGACGCTTTATCAAGAACTTCTCTCAAATTGCTAGACCCCTAACTAGTCTCCTAGCTAAGGATGCACCTTTCATCTTTAGTGATGAGTGTCATGAATCTTTTCAAACTCTTAAGAAAGCACTCATCTCAGCCCAGATTATCCGATCACCTGATTGGAATCTTCCTTTTGAGATCATGTGTGATGCTAGCAATTTTGCGGTTGGTGCCGTTTTAGGACAAACCAAGGATAAAAGCATTATGCCATATCCTACGCTAGCAAAACCTTGTCTGGACCACAACTCAATTACACTACAACTGAAAAAGAGCTTTTGGCTGTTGTCTTTGCTATAGACAAGTTTAGATCTTACTTAGTGGGGGCAAAGATAATCATCTATTCAGACCATGCTGCTCTCAAGTACAAGGTCACTAAGAAAGATGCTAAGCCTCGTCTAATTCGATGGATTCTTCTACTCCAAGACTTTGACATAGAAATCCGAGATAGGAAGGGAGTAGAGAATTCCGTAGCCGACCACTTGTCTAGGCTTCAATATAAGGAAACACATGATGAGCTTCCCATAAATGACTACCTAAGGGATGACACCCTACTTATGATAACACATGCAGATCCATGGTACGCAGACATCGTAAACTTTATAGTAAAAGGCTATGTCCCACCGGGTACAAACAAAAGGAAGTTGCTTCACGATAGTCGTTTCCACCTTTGGGATGAGCCATATCTTTTCCGAGTCTGCGCTGATGGACTCTTGAGAAGGTGTGTTCCTATGGTTGAGGCTACTCAAATTATGGAAAGATGCCATGCCTCGCCATATGGAGGACACTATGGAGCATTCCAGACACATGCTAAAATTTGGCAAAGTGGCTTTTTCTGGCCAACGATGTATGAAGATACAAAGGACTTTGTCAGGAGATGCCACCGATGTCAAAAACATGGGAATATCAACTCACGAAATGAAATGCCTCTCACAAATAATCTTCAAGTAGAACTTTTCGATGTATGGGGCATTGATTTCATGGGGCCATTCCCTATGTCCGGGAAATGTGAGTATATCTTAGTAGTTGTGGACTACGTGTCCAAATGGGTAGAAGCCCTACCTTGTCGATCAGCTAATTCAAAACATGCCAAGAGAATGTTCCATGAAGTAATCTTTCCTCGTTTTGGTATACCCCGGATAGTTATAAGCGATGGAGGTTCCCACTTCATTAACAAAATATTCCGGAAGTACCTAGCCGATCATGGAGTTCGACACAACAACGCAACACCATACCATCCTCAGACTAGTGGTCAAGCCGAAACATCTAACAAACAAATCAAAAATATTTTACAAAAGACTGTAGATGAGATGGGTAAGGGGTGGAAGGACAAACTTCCTGATGCACTTTGGGCATATAGAACTGCATTCAAAACACCCATAGGCATGTCACCTTATCAACTTGTATATGGAAAAACTTGTCATTTGCCTGTGGAGGTAGAGTTTAAGGCTCATTGGGCACTCAAGAAATGGAACATGGATCTCCACCTCGCTAGCGAGAATCGTCTGAGGCAACTATCTGAGCTAGAAGAATGGAGAGAGAAAGCCTACCACAATTCAAGGATCTATAAAGAGAGAACAAAACGATGGCATGACAAGAGAATCATGCATAAGGAGTTTAAGCGTGGAGATAAGGTTCTACTATTCAATTCAAGAGTTAAGCTCTCTAGGCATGGTAAGCTACGAAGTAAGTGGGATGGACCATACAAGGTTATTGACACTTCAACTCATGGAGCCATTACCATCCAAGACGACATAGGTAACACTTTTAAGGTAAATGGTCAACACTTGAAAATCTATCTCGAGCCACAAAACAACCTGGTAGAGGAACTTGATGTGATTGAGTTCATAGAATTCTCACATTAAGCTCTCATAAGCTCTAGACAATTACCTAACCCTTAACATGCTCCACGAGTTTTGTTGTCTTTTTGGGTTGTGCAGGATTTTGAGGCTTAAGAAGAGTGAGACCGAACATGCAGGCCACAAGAGTGAACGACTATGTGAACATCCAGCTTGGGGGAGGCACCCCCACGTGTATCTAGACAAGTATTACTTTTCTTTCTTGGTTTTATTTACTAGTATTCGGAAATAAAAAAATGCATAACCATGAAACCAAACCAAGTTTTTCTTTTGAGTAATATACAATAGTTTTGTGTAATCCTAAGTTTTAAATAAAATAAAAAGAAAGTTTGATCCAAGTCTAGGTAATTGACAAACATGATATGAGAAGGTCTGAGCTACTATTTAACTTGTTCCAAGTTTTGCTAGAGTTCTGGAGATTTTATCTTTTGAAAATCTAAGAAAAATGATGAGATCCTGTTTGACATAATACCTAGAGTCTTATAAGATATAAATATTAAAACTGTGGGCACTTGCTTTGTTCAAGCCAAAGTTAATTCTTGTAGTTTTGGTTGAGAGAATTATCATGCTCCAAGGATCAAGGTCTTTTTGTTTTAAAACTATAAAAGATTCACTCTTCCGAAGTATTATTGCGTTAGAGGCATGGGAATTAGGGGTACTTGGTGCCCACTTGAAAAAAAAGAGAGAAGAAAAATGATAGCCCATGGTCCCTCTAATAAGCAATATGCCAGTAAGAGATGACAAACTATTCAAAAAGGTCAAAGGTCTTGATCTAGGAGTATGACATTCCTCTCCCTTACTCCGAGCATTGGCATAGCAATATGCAAAGTAAGTATGCTAAAACTTTTAAAGCTCTACTTATATATCTTTTGAGAACAAGGCAAATGCCTCAGTTTTATTTTGCAGACTTATAAAAAACTCCAGAACAAAGGTAAGACAGAAGAACTTGAGACATAGTGCTTGACTTGATCGTTCTGTTTTTCAATCACTTAAGACCTTAAAAACCCTATAGTAAGAGGCATAAAAGTAACCCCTGTTTTCTTGATAATTTTAGCTTTGCTCAAGGACGAGCAAAGGTTAAGCCTGGCGGAGCTTGTTGACGGTCCTTAATGTTCACATTTAACCATCAACTAATCATGGAAAAGGATCCAAATGCAACCAACACCCAGACTTAGGGTTTTATCTGACAGAACTCCACTAGTATTGGTGTTTGTCTATTTCTGCAGGGGGTTATCAGGAAATACGGAGGAAAGGCCCACACATCGGGTTTATATAGAGATATTAACGTGTCGCGCAATTTTCTACCATCTAGAAGACTCCAGAACCCACCGGATCGAACGGGAAGGCGATCGGGCTCGGAGGCAGGGCGCCCGCCCTACTCTCCTAGGCGCCCGCCCTGCTACAGTGCCCAATCAGAGTCCTTTTCGCGGATCGTGCTCCACTGACCTAAGGGATCAAGGAAAACCATGCGATTAATGTCGGTTTGATCTGACGGCCCAGATTCATCTGAAAAGACTATATAAGCAAGGCCCCCTGGCCCCTGGAGATCATACCTCTTCTACAGAATCAAAGCTAGGGTTTCAATTCTTCATCCAAGTAGAGAGGATCCCTCTAGTTCATATAGTTCTAGTTCTAGTTCCTCTAGTTCTAGTTCTAGTTAGTTTTAGTTGCAATATAGAAAATAGGGAGAGAGAAGAGGAGAGCGGAGGAGGAGGAGCCGGATCTGTTGGATCTTCCTCAACATTGTACTTTTGCAGCAACTGGTTCGTTCTTCATCGTTCTCCAGGTTCTTCAATTCATAATTCCTGAGTTCTTTAATTATATTTATTTACATTCAAGTTATTTATTGGATTCCCGCTTGCATCAAGTGCTCTAATCTTTGCAATATTAGAGTAGTAATTAATAGATTAGATGTGGTGTTTAGTCTTGCAATTACCTGGAATTGTACCCAATCCTGTGGATTGTTGTGGTAGCCCTACGGTAGTGACAGCCCTAACGGTCGACGTATTCCACCTCGTTCGGATCGGTGTTTGTTGGACCGTAGTCAGACCTTCCTAGCCCCCTTCTCATCTCTTTCTATGGTTAGTGTTCTAATGTCCCAAAATAAATAATCTTTGAAGTAATTCTTGATTCTTAGATCAACTAGAGAACTCTCAGGAAACTTCCTCTCTTCCCACCAAAAATAATTATATAGTTATCCTTGGGCGATCTTGAATCCTAATTAGTACACTCACGTTCTCTGTGGAAAATTGATACTCTAGAATACTCCCGGGTGAAAGCTACATCGGTATCCGTGCGTTTGTAGATTTTTCTGTTTGCGTTTAAAATACCCAACACCTACCAAGCTTGAGAATAAGACTCAAGCAACTCTCAAGAGGCAAGGCAATGAGAAGCAACATATGGGCAAGGAAGAAAAGGCTCAATTAAAGAGAAGTTGCTAATTATGCCGGAAAAGGGGACACATGGCTCATTCATGTCCCCTAGGTGACACTTCTAAGCCTATTTCAATTGATGATAAAAATGTGCTTAGAAAGGATGGTGATTGTACCTCTATGATTACTATTACAAAACATCCCACTATTCATACTAAGGCTATGCCTAAGTATGTTGCTCCTAACATGAGAGGACCCAAACTAGTTTGGGTACCATCCAAAAGTGGATGAATATGTGTAGGTACCATCGGCATAGGAGGCTTAATTCATCTGATCCTATAATTATTCATCATATGATTGAGTCAAGTATTGAAGCCTAGTGCACATCCAAACCTAATGCCCTGACAAGATAGTGAAGTCCAAATGTGCTACAACATACAAGTGTCACATTCAAGTTGTGGTGATTTATTGGATTATTTGATGGCTTGCAAATACATGAGTCAAAGCTTGCAAATTAGATGATCATGAGCTAAACAAGGTATATCTTTGTTGATCACATTAATTTGGGTGCATATGAGTTGATTGAATTGGATATATATGCAATGTTGCTTGCTATGAGATGTTTGAATGGATTAAATGCATAGTAATCAAGTTTGGATTGATTTGAGTTGGATAAATTCGTAAGATGACTTTCAGTAAGTGGATTGAATTGATATATGTCTTGTGAAAGTATTCAAAAAAGTCTTTTTCAAGTTTGATTCAAATTGAAGAAGCATAGCTCAATTGCTTGAAATCTGTCCAATATTGAAAATCTGAGCTAGCTGAGATCAAGTCTGACTTTGAGTGGCTAAATCTTTTGGAATGGCTTGAAATTTAGTATGCATTCTGTACACTTATCATAGAAGATGCTGTAAAAATCTCATGAGAATTGGATAAGGAATGCTTGGATCTTATCAGCTATAGTGCAGCAGTTTACAGCATGTAGCAGTAGTGGAAGAATTGAAATCTGGTAGCAATCTAGAAGTCAAATGTAGCTCAAATTTTTACAGCTGCTAGATAACTCAATGAAGGACATCTCCACCAAATTTCGTGGTATCTGGATCTGTACATTGAGGGATATAGGTTATTATTTAGAAGGTACAGAATATGCCAGAAAAGTGACAATTATTAGATTGATCTAGAGTCACTTCAATTGAAAGGTCCTCAAGTTGGAAACATGTTTACAAGTGTTTGAGGCACCTAAGTTTGGTTTTGAATTAATCTATAAGCATGAGAAATATTGAGTACAAGGCAATTTGATTGTGGAATGTACTTGGTGTACACATTTAGTACTCAAATTGAAGATCAAGATCAAACTCAAGTTTAAGTTCTAGTAACTATTGGAAATATTTGGTAGAAAGAAAAGGACTTAAACAAGTAGAAAGAAAAGGACTTAAAGAAGGATTCATGGTTACTCATCACATTAAGTCCATCACTTGAATCAATCAATCAAAGCAATTCAAATAAGTGTCAAGAATGGTTCTTTAGAGAGAGGTCACTTCTCCCTATGTGAGGGGCTTGCCGCCCGAGGTGTGGGTTAACCAGGTGTGGTACTTGGAAGGCTAACATAGAAGTGGTGATCTAAAGGACATTTGAGATGCTTAGTTGAAACAATAAAAAGGATTGATCAAGAGAGCAAGCAACACCCGAAAGAGAGCTAGTCATGCTATTTCAAATGGTATTCTTATTAGTTCTCTCATGCAAGCAAATGGTCAAAAATATGAAGCAAGCCAACCACAACAAAAGATAGTGCACTTGATTATAAGTGGTTCTCAAATTCATATGGGTGAACATTTGATCCATCAATTGGCATTTATAATTTATCTTCACCAAGCTTATAATTGGACTTCACATTGCTATTTGGAGCTAAATTGGAATGTTATTGACTATCCTCTACTCCAAAATAGCCAAGGTATCATTGTATTGTGCATGATCATTTCATCCCTTACTAGTATGCAGTTAGTGCGTTTAGTACATGCTTAATAGGATCATGCATAACAAATGAAAAGTTTTAAATTCATAACCTACCACTATTGCTTGAATGATCAATTGATCTAGTGGTATGTATATGAGTTTGTTCATGAGCTAGTGAACCTAAGTACTTGATCTATTTTGGATTGTTAATAAGTAACAAGTACAACATTGGCAAGATAACCCTTAATATGAGGAGTGAAAAAGCTTGTCATTGGTTCAAACCGGACTTGGAAGCTTAGGAAAATCAATCTAGTTCAAGTCAACAATTAGAAGCTCATGATGATTAGAGTACAATAACAAGACAACAATGCAAATGGATATCTAGACTCTAATATTTCTTCAAGTGATATCCTACAAATGGTACTCATGATGATGATAGCAAATGTTCAAGATTGCAAACAAGTGGTTCCATACTAGAAGACCTTCAATTGGTAGAAGATTTCCATATGGTATCGGACAAGATCTTTCAATGATATCACATCTCTACATGTGGTATCTATCATACATGAAGGTGGTTCCACAAGAGATCCTCAACTTTAAGTGATCATCAAGCAAAGAAAGTTCCCTCAAGATTGACAAGTGAATGACCCATGCTATGACATAGGGGGAGGTGCCCCACCAAAAGGTACCAAGGTCAAAGATCCTATGTGGTATCTCAAAAGCAATACAAATGATGTCATTCCAACACACATGGTATGTCCATCAAAAATGCAAAGATTCAGCCTCAACTATCTACCCCGCGTGCAATCCTTTGTCACAATGAGTTGCACACTTTTTCAATTGGTATCAAGTGATTTAAATTGGTATCATATACCTTTTATGGAAATTGATGACAAAGGGGGAGAGATTTGTACAAAAGATATGAAATATGGGAAGTTGGTGGTTTGGACATGGACATGAACAAAGAGGGAGAAACATTGAAGAAAAAGATGGATCAAAATTCTTGAACGTGAGAAGCACATAAGTAGGGGGAGCAAGCTCATGAACCTTGTTTGTTTGCATTTGATATGTGCATATTCATGTGCTTGCTTGCATTGCATAAGTTTTTAAATTCAAAATGCATGCTTGTGTGGTGTATGCTAGTTATAGAACTTGAATGATGTTATGATAACTAGCATACATAGGTTGGTAGCTAGACTTGTATTTATCAAGTAAAAACTAGACCCTTGCTTATAATGTTGATCTCACGGGGTTTCTAGTGTTTTTTGTTGTATAGCTACTCATGGTGCTAAGGATGGTGTACAATGGCAACTTCAAATGATATAAAAAATGGTATTGAGCTACAAAGGTTTATTCTATACACCTTAGCACTTAGTTGGGTTTTATGGTGCTTATCCAAATCTTGACATTGAGCTTAAATGTTGGATAAGTAGCATAAAATCCAAAATCAAGTTAGCAATTTACACTTGTGTGAAGTGCTAGCTTGAAAAAGCTTTAATTTCCATATCTTTGTAGAGTTGTCATCAATTACCAAAAAGGGGGAGATTGAAAGGTCCTTGTTTGGTTTTGGTAATTGAGTGACAACTTAGGTGGACTAATAGTGTTTATGTGAGATACACAGGAGTTTGGTCCACATGTGAATATGTGATATTGGAGGAGCTCATTGCATATGAGACATGACATGGAGTCATGTGACCAAGGTGGAGAAGATCAAGATGAGGCTTGGCTCGATGGACTGGTTGCAAGTGTGAAGAGCAAGTCGGAGGGAGGCTTTGAAGCGAGGGACCGCGTGTAACGGTGAAGCTTGAGCAAGACTTGGCGCCGATGGACTGACGCAACGGTGAAGAGCAAGTGAGATCAAGATCGATGAACCAATATGGTCACGTGAGGATATGAAGTGGATCATATCATTTATGATTAATTGGTGCATGTGTTGCATCAATATTGAAGGAGATGAAATAGAATGCGCAAGGCAAAGGTATAACTTATAGGTCATTTCATTTCACCGGTCTAAGTTGAGTAGAGAAGTGCTTGACCGGATTTAGGATAGATAACCGTACTATAAAGAGGGAAAATCTTTAATCGCAATGGTTATCTAGTGCCACTAAGTGTGAGTCTCATTTGCATATACCTAGCGCTTAGTGGCGTGGTGAGATGCATGAGAAAGCCGTGGAAAAATATTTGTGAAAAGCTAATTTAAATGTCCAATATATTTTGGAATATTTTGGTAAAATTAGCTACTTTAAAAGGTGCTGAAAATTCATAGAAGGTGAACTGCTGTCCAGACGTAAAGGAACTGCAAGCTGCTGAAACAAGCTGAAAGCTTTTGCAAGAAGCTGGAAGCAGTTGCGACCAGTTGGAACGAGTTAAAAGCAGTGCACAGTTTTAATAGCAAGCAAGTGAAAGCTTTTGCAAGAAGCTGGAAGCAGTTGCGACCAGTTGGAACCAGTTAAAATCAGTGCACAGCTCAAAGGCAACAAAGTGAAGGAAATTGCAAGAAGCTAGAAGCGGTCACAACCAGTCGAAACCAGTTAAATCCAGTGTGCAGCCCAACAGCAGGCAGGTGAAAGACAGCTGAAAGCAGTTGCAGCTAGTTGGAACCAGTTGAAAGAATTTACAGCTGCTGCTTGCTGTCTGTCTCGTGCCTAAGAAGGAATGGCAGTCATGGACCATGCTTGCATGCGTTGCTTGTTGTGGAGCTCTTGCCATTTTAAATGAGAGAGAGAAAAAGAAAGGTGATTTGCATGCATGTATGCAAATGTGAACACTCTTTGAGAAAAGGAGGCAGTCATTGACCTATGCTAATTATAGCGTGGGGTCCAATCAAGTACAAGGAGGTACTTAATTATTTTGAGGTGCTGCTTGTCCATTCAGAGTGGAGAGTAGCAGGAGTGCATGCGCGTGGACTGCTAGGATGTCGCGTCTCTCTGCTGCTCATTCATTTATTTGGTGGGACCCCGTGCTGAGAGCATGCAGAGGGTAACTCAGTGCCTGTGTTGCTGCCCGTTGTGGCAAACAGCATTATTGTTGCCCGTTGGAGAGCTGGCTGGCGAAGTTATTTTAGACCGAGCGCTTCCTTTCCCTTCTCCAACTCTCGGGGACACAGAAGAGGGGGCTCTCCCAATATTTTCTTTCAACAGAGAGCAAGCAAGTCCGAGGTTCCTCCTCTCCTCTCTCTCTCATGGATTTGAGCCGAAATTTCATAGAGAGATTGAGAACCCTTTGTGGGTGTGGATGAGTGGTTGAAGATCCACCATTTCCCCTTTCTCTCCCTCTGATGCTTAGTGCTATTTCGAGTGAGGGAGTGAGAGCCTAGTGTGTGCATTCGAGATTTGCATTTGGTGGCACTAGGAAATCTTTGTTATTAGGGATTTCTAGTTACTCTTTGTGATTGCCATCACCTAGACGGTTTGGTGGATTGTGACTCCGTTTGAAGCACGCGAGAAGATTGTGCGGTGCTCCGGACGAGGATCTGTGAGGGGTACGGTGCTCACCCCGCGGGGATCACGAAGAGCTACTCTATTGGATTGTGCGTGTTATTGAGCTACCTCACTTGTGGGTAGGTTCTTGCGGTGTCCTAGTGAGGACGAGGTTTGTGTAACACCTCTTAGCCGCCGAACCACCAAGTGTTGGTCGACACAACGGGGACGTAGCTTGGTGGCAACCAAGTGAACCTCGGGAGAAAATCATCGTGTCAACTTTATTCTTCCCGTTGGTTTGCAAGTCCCTAACACAAGCTTGTTTTTATATTCATATATTTGTGCTTGTGTAGTTGCTCTTGTAATTAGTTAGCTTGTGTAGCTTGCTAGTTACCTTCTTGCATGTGTAGCTAGAAGTAGTTTCCCTTGCGTGACTAATTTGGTTTGTATAACCTTGTTAGTCACATTGCTTAGTTTGTGTAGCTAAGTAATTTGCGCTCTCTAATTTGGCATTGGTTGCCTTGTTATTGAGCATTGCTAGTGAGCTTAGGAGCTTTGTGCTTTTGCTTACTAGTTGTGTAGGAGCTCCCCGTTTGCAAAGTACTAGTGGCATAGGTTTGTGTGACCTTGCTCCTAGAATTGATTAGGTGAGCTCTTGCTAAGGTAGCACCTTGTTTGCTTGTTTAGGATCTTTTACAAGGTGCTAAAGAACTTAGATAGAGGGGTGTAGTCTTGGCTAGACCAATAGTTTTAATTCCGCATTTATTTCGGTTAGCCGGCGTGTTAAGTTTTAGAAAGGACTATTCACCCCCCTCTAGTCTGCCATCTCGACCCTTCACACGTGCAGATGATCTTGGACGTCCATCTAAGGCGGTTCTAATGACGGTTTATCCAAGGGTGGAGAAGCGGGAAGCACATGGATCGCTGACATGGCACCCCCTCTACTCCCCCTATCAATAGAGGCTGCATCCACCCTCTCTAGGGGAAGGTGTGTTCTGGAGAGTCTGGTATTCCTCTCTACTCCCCCTATTACTAAGCTCGGAGTCTCCAAAGTCATCTTCTGGAGAGTCTGGTATTCCTCTTTACCTTTTCTCTTCTAAGACTTTGAGTATTTAATACATTTACTTTTCCTTTACTTTTCTAAGTACTTACTTTTAGTATTTACATAGTGCAATATTCTATTGTAGTGTCCTAGTCTGTCTTATAGTAGTTATATACTAGCTAAGTTAGTCTTAAGTGCTTGGGTTGTTTCCTCTGTCGGTAACACGGTGCTTGGACTAGGTCGTATACTTAGTCTGAGTACTAGGAGTTAGCATAAGCGTGGTGCTTAGACTAAAACCTGCCCTTGAATACCACCAAAGCGTGACAGGCCTCCGCTTTCCAGTAGGTTCTAGGCGCCCTTAAGAAATGAGTCCGCTTGGATAGGAGTTTCGTCCTCCTATTGTAGTCGACTTCCAACAAATAAGCAGTTAAGTTTAGCAACATTAGTGTGTGTCTGCTACTAGATTAGATTGGTTCATAGGAGTAAAGTTAGAGTCAAGGAGTCTTTTCTCACTCGTGGTCCTCCCACCTAGCTACACTACACTAGTTATCTTAGAGTCATCCAGAACCACATCAACCTTCCTCTACGTCTTCGTTACCTCACTACCTTAGTTGATCCTAGCTGGGATAGGATTTCTCTTCCTTGCTATCTCCTCTAGCATGCTTTCCCTTGGACAAACTATAAATCATGACACTGCGGATACTCACCATGGTCGAAATGCTACATCGGTATCTGTGCGCTTGCAGAGTTACCCCTGGTACATCTTGTGTCATCGCTAGAGCTTAGCGTTGCTTAGCATTTCTAGAGCCATTGCTCAGGCTAGCCTGACAACCTATCCTAGTAACAGCTCAGGCTTGCATTTGAGCAGTGCTGGTTAGGCGCCACCATTTCTAGTTACTTGTCACATCTTACTCTAGCCAGTGTGGATTAAGATTTGCGAACAGTGGCCAAGCTTGAGTTTTGGAGACCCACATTTTCTTAGGGCCCTTAACCTTCTCAACTAGTGACTTTGGCACCCAAATCTTCTTTGGCCTTTGCTTGTTGGGCGGCCCTATGAAGCTAACCTTGACTTTGCCACTCTTGTCTTGCCTTACAATGTAGTGAGCATTGAAAGCAAATGGTCTAGCATGCTTGGGCAAAGGAGGTGGTAGTGGTGCTTCACACTCATGAGCAAAGTGACCTTCTTGTCCACACTCAAAGAATATCTTCGGGTTAGGCTTGCTTGGTTGATCATGAGTGGCATGTGATTTAATTAGCTTGCTTTGTTGAGCCTTGTAGCCAATTCCACAATTGTCCATCTTCATGATGGTGTTCATAAAGAGCTCAATTTGTAAGTCCTTGCCTCTAGTGAACTTGGCTAACCCCTTGGTGAGATGTTCCTTCTCTAGCTTTAGCTTCTTGTTATCTTTAGTTAGCCTCTTGATGATGGGATCATTCTTGCTATCAAGCTCTTCCAACATGAAGGACTCATCTTCTTCTTGCTTGCCATACAACAATCCAAGCTTGAGGTATTGATTTTCTTCCTTGAGCTTCTTGTTCTCATATGCAAGATCCTTGTCATGATCAAATGTTTCAACCACTATTATGTTGTGCTTTTCTTGCTCTTGTAGTTCATTATTAAGCTTCACATTCTCACACTTGATCTTCTAATTTTCTTTCATGATCTTGATAGTGTTATCATAACTCTTGGCTACTACCACATTCTTGCCTTTGCAACTACCACATTTGCCAATGCTCTCCACAAGTAAGTCATCACAAGAAGTGGCTACATCAAGCTTAGCAACATGTGTTTCATTTATGGCAGGATCATAAGCTAGCTCAAGGTTATCATTGTTCACTTTTAGAGTTGTGAATTCTTCCTTCAACACTCTATGTCTAGTAATGAGCTCATCATGCACACTCTCAAGTTTATCATGTTTTTCTTTGAGCTCTTTTAAAGAGAGTTTGAGCTCCTTGAGTTTAGTGGTCATGATTTCATTTTGATCCCTAATCTCATCACTAGAATTAAGCTTTGCATGAAGAGATTCATTTTCATTTTCAAGCTTTTCATTTTCACCTCTAGTCTTTCTTATGATTTTTGAGTATTTGTTTAGCAAGTTCATAAGCTCATCATAAGAGGGTGATTCAAACTCACTATCAATCTCACTACTCTCATCCTCATTTTGTACCTTCCGGTCACCCTTATCCATGAGGCATAGGTGTGTAGAGGATGAAGATAATGGCAAAGATGGTGGAGATGAAGCATCAATAGCAATGGCGGCCACCTTCTCATCATCACTCTCATTGCAGGAGGAGTCGCCACTTGAGCTTTCAATGTCGGTGAGCCAATCACCAACAATGTATGCCTTGCCATTCTTCTTCTTGTGGTACTCCTTCTTCTTGTAACCTTTCTTCTTGAATGACTTCTTGCCATTCTTCTCATCATCACTTGAGTCATCTTGGTCTTTGTTCTTCTTCTTGTATTTATCCTTCTTGGGTTTACGACATTAGTGTTGGGCATTCTTAACGTCATTACAAAAAGTAGACTGAGTTTTCTATTTCTAATAACAGTGCCAAAAATGCCGAACCTATCCCTCATGCCACTTAAGCCAAGTTGTCATCCCCAGCATGACATGAGAGACGCGGTATTGAAATATGTAATTGCTCTTCTGAATAAATAATAAAAGGGATCTGCAAGCACACAGATTAATACCGATGTAGCATTTTAACCGGGAAGTATTCCAGGTATCGTTATTTATATTTTTACCATTGGGAAGGGATTACTAACACCAATGTTGATTGTGGAATGAAATATGGAACTGAGTATCATCGCATGTGTAATAGAGAGCATTCATCTATCTCATCAATACAGGGATAAATGTCACATAAAATATAGATAAAGTATGAACGGTGACAAAGATAACTAATCTGATCAGCATAATTAGCCACATATGATAATGATAAGCACCTCAACAGATATTCTAGCAAGTCATTAGCATGGAACTAGGATGAACTACAAGAATATTTCCTAAGTTATTCTTAACTATAAAGTCTAGCATATCATAGTTAGTGCAATTATACTTGGCAATCATTGCGAGATAGGACTATGCCCATGCATAGTGATATTATCAAGGAAGATGAGAAACATAGCAATCAGTCCCCTGTAATAATGTTGCTCTGCCTACCCTATACATGGGAGGGGGACTATATAAGAATCAATAGAGCTGTCACCACCCCGAACAACCCTGCGATCCGGCATATAGGGTACAATCGCAAATAAATATGGTATAGGCACCACGCCTACACAATACTTATCATTTACCCATGGACCCGATGGATAAACGCTATACGATCCTAAACATGTATATAATTCCAATCTAACTAAGCCAAGTATATAACTATGATAAACTAAGAACGATATAATTGCAAATATAAACAAGTAAAGCAAAGTCATAATCAATATATTGAAATAGAGCAAAGTCAGATTCATAATATTGAAGAACAATGATGAACAAATGAAGAATAGTAGAGGAATTACCAAGAATCCTCTTGACAGATCCAAAAACCAATCGAAGATTGACTCCTTCTACTTCTAATCCTATGTAGCTATGCTAAACTAGAGATCTAGTTGATGTGGTGGCTCTAGGGCTTGATCAGAGACTCTCCTCCTTGGATGAATAAATGAATTAGGGTTTGAGAATGAGAATGCCTCCTCCAGGGGCCAGGGGGCCTGCTTATATAGCCCTTCCAAATGAACATGGGCCGTCGGATCAAACCGACCTTAATCGCACGGTTTTCCTTAATCCTTTAGGTCGGTGGACCATAATCCGCGAGGCTGGTGCTGATTGGCCGCTAGGGCAGGGCGGGTGCCCTAGGGGGGAGGGCGAGCGCCCTGCCCCCGAGCCCGCTCGGCCTCCCATTCATTCCGGTGGCTTCTGGGGTCTTCTAGATGATAGAAAATTTCCGTACATGTTAATATCTCTATGTAAACCCAACGTGTCGGCCTTTCCTCTATATTTCCTAATAACCCCTTGTAGAAATAGAAAAACACCAAAACTCATGGAATTCTGTCACATAAAACCCTAAGTCTAGGTGTTGGTTGCATTTGGATCCTTTTCTTTATTTATTTGATGATTAAATTTGGTACTTTTGGACCGTCAACAATTGGTGAGTAAGATGACCAAGTTCACCACAATTGTAGCAATCCATCTTGGAGATGGGCTTTCTCTTGCTACTTGTGAAGAACTTCTTCTTCTTGGAGTCAAAGTTGACTCCATTCTTGTTGAGCTTCTTTAGCATCTTGGTGGTTCTTCTCACCATGAGAGCAATGGTGGCATCATCATCACTTGAAGTTGATGATTCAACCTCAATTTTCTTTGATTTGCCCTTCAGTGCGACCTTGAGAGCCAAATCCTTCTTCTGTTTCTTGGAAGATGAGGAGCTATCTTGGGGGTTGATGTGCATGTACATCTCATGAGCGTTGATCTTCCCCAAGATGGATGTTGGTGTGGCGGTTGAGAGATCTCCTTGATGAAGTACGGTGACTATGTGCCCATATTTGTCCATGGTAAGGACACATAGAATCTTCGTTGCCACATCCAATGGACTCATCTTGTTGAGTCCAAGTCCATTTAGCTCCTCTACAATGACATTCAAGCGAGAATACATTTCATTAACATTTTCTTTTGGAAGCATCTCAAATGTATTAAGCTTGTGCATGACAAGATGAAAGCGCTCCTCACTTTCACTATTAGATCCCACATGGAGTGCACAAAGTTTGGTCCATAGTTCATGGGATTCCTTGTGGTTCTGCACACGGTTAAACACCTCTTTGCAAAGACCTCTAAAGATGTGGTTTTGGCCTTTGCATTCCACTTTTCGTTCTCTTGCTCAAGTGGAGTAAGAGCGGTGTCCTTAGTCGGAGGGCTAAATGCTTCGGTCGTGGCTTTTAGGCACTTGACCGTGCAAGCCTCGAGGTATGACTCCATCCGTATTTTTTAATATGGAAAGTCATCACCTTCGAACATGGGTGGTGGTCCATCCTCGTGAGACATCTTTCTCTAGGCGGTGAAGCCTAATTTAAGAGCACTAAACTTTGATACCAATTGAAAGTATCAAGATGCCCAAGAGGGGGGGGTGAATTGGGCTTCTCTAAAAATTTAAGCAACCTATAAGCCTCAATTCAACCCTTGTGCCTATGCGTGTTCTATAAAGCTACCAGATAAAAGTTTTGCAACCTAGTTCCAATTCTATTCTAGCATGACAATTCTAAGAATGTAAACTACTCAAAGTAAATGCTACAATGTAAAAGGTGAGAGGAAGAGGAACGTGGTGATGTTTTACCGAGGTATCAGAGAGTCGCCACTCTCCACTAGTCCTCATTGGAGCACCCGCGCAAGGGTCTTGCTCCCCCTTGGTCCATGTAAGGATCAAGTGCCCTCTACAGGCTGATTCTTTGACACTCTGTCATGGTGAATCGCCCACAACCACTCACAAGCTTAACAGGAGCCACCCACAAGAACATTGGGTGATCTTCGTGCCTTCAATCACCACCGAACCGTCTAGGTGATGGTGATCACCAAGAGTAACAAGCAAAGAACTCGCACTTGACCCAAACAAGGCACTAGAGAGTGGTGGATGCACACTTAAACTCTTGGAACTCACTAGAGAAGGATCCCTTAAGAAATAACTCAATTCTCAATCCTCTCTAGGCTCTTGCTTCTCTCTTGCACCACAAGGTGTTTCTCACCTGCACAAATGGGCAAGAGTACTCTCTTGGATGAGGTGGAGGAGTATAAGTACTCTCCATCAAGTCCAAGGGTTGGCCACTCGAAATCAACAGAAAACGAGTGCATTGGACACACTTTATGTTGCACCGGACGCACTACGCAGAGTGTCCGGTGCAACTCTAACAGCTAGTTGTACTTTGCAAAACTGTTCGCACTGGACGCTCTTCAATCGTCTGGTGTCCTCACGCGCGACTCGTCCGGTGAGAAACTAGTTTTACAACCTCTCTGCGTAAGGGACCGGACGCACCCCGTAGGGTTCGGTGCCTAACCTTGGGCACTCGGCGCGCGGCTCAACTCTTCATACACCGGACGCGCCAACCGTCACACTGTCGTGTCCGGTGCCAGCGTCCGGTGCTACTACTCAACCAACACTTCATTGAATCACAAACTTTCCAAAATAAAGTTTGATTCTCTTGATCTAAGGACTTTCTTAGAGCCGCCTAGTGCTAGATTTATCAAGTGTGCACCATACCTAAACCTAAAGCCTTGTCTAGGTCAAGCTACCCGTTTGATGCCCCCTTAATAGTACGGTTAAAGGAAAAACAAAGTCCTAAACTACTCTAAGTGCCCTTCAACTCCAAATGGCACTTAGACCTAGTCTAGTCTTGACAATGTCCAACAATCCTTTAAAGCCGAAAATGGTTTCCACCATTAAGTAGGCATGAATGACTTAGTCCATCGATCACCATTACCATGACCTAACTCAAATGACTTTGCCGCTACAAAACACACGTTAGTCATAGTAATCAACATTGTCATTAATCACCGAAACTCACTAGGGGCCTAGATGCTTTCAAACTTCGAACAATATTTTGAAACATCAAACGATTTCGGTTGAAGAAGTCATGAACATAAAAGTTGTATAGGTCTTCAAGATGTATAAATTTTGCTTAGGTCATTTTCCATATGATAAAGTGAAAGTAACATTATTCAAAAATCTTACAAATCTCTCTTATAGTTTATGAAACTACATAAACTACAATAGAGATATATAAGATTTTTTATCAATATTAGAACCATCATGTCGGATGAACATTTGACCAAATGACCAAAAGAGACTTTATAGATCATAAGAAGTTATAGAATTTTGTATTTGGCAACTTTTGAATTCGTTTTGTCAAGAAAAAACTACATTTGAATTTATCCAATTTAAAAAAATTTAGACGACCTCATATAGAGAAACAATCAAAATAAACTTGTAGGTCTTAAGAAGTTATGAAACTTTGTAGTTGACAACTTTTTAATTTCAAATCATTTTGTCATGCAAAACTACATTTGAATTTAAAAAAATAAAATTCGAATTTTTCAAATAACCTTGGATGAAAAACCACCAAAAAAACTATAGATCTTAAAAAGTTATGAAACTTTATAGTTGACAATGTTTTGATTTGAAATCACCTTGTCATGCAAAACTTCGTATGAATTTCTCAAATTTAAAATTCAAATTTCGTAAATGACCTCGGATGGAGAAACTACCTAAATAAAAGTTGTATCTTGAAAAGTTATGAAACTTTATACTCCCTCCATCCCAAATTGTAAGTCATTCCAAAAATCTTGGAGAGTCAAAGCATTTTTACGTTTGACCAAAATTATAGAGAAAAATACTATGATTTGTAATGTAAAGTGTATATACTATGAAAATATAATTAAGAAAGAATCTAATGATACTTAGTTAGTAACATAATAATTATTATTTTATAATATAAATTAGAAAAGTTTGAGTCTCCAAGATTCTTGGAATGACTTACATTTGGGATGGAGGGAGTAGTTGATAACTTTTTGATTTGAAATCATTTAGTGCCTCAAACAATCAATTTACACTCCGTTTAGTATAATATGTGGAGAATCAAATAGCTTACAAAAGTGATGCAGTGGTAGGGGATAGTACGTGCAAATATGAGGTTTGTGGGTTCGAAGACCGACAACTGTGGAAAATGGCCATGGGCTGGAGCTAGTGAGTGGGTGACCGATGAGGGCCTCCCTAGGAATAAAAGAATTGTTTTGCTATTTTTTAGAATTTTTTAGTGGCTAAATTCAAAATTGATTTATAGGACGGTTGGCCAGCCACCCACAAATGATGTATTTGTAGAAACATCTTGGTAGGGGTAGCTAGCCAAACCGCCCCTACAAATGTTCTTTAGCCACCCTTAAAAATAGTGTCTGTAGTAGTGAAAACCCTGATGATTACAAGGTTCAAATTAGAAATGTAAGGTCGTAACAATGCTGTCTGTACAATATTATAAACAAAATGCTGTCCAAGATCCGCTATATATACACCAAAGCCAACTCACTATAGTGTAGGTATTTGATATTTATTACTTCGGCGATGTATTACTGGTAGTAGCTTATATGTGACGTACGCAATTATTTTTACATCTCATGTATATACCTCAGCCGGATGAAAACGAAGATATTTTCATTCAATCGAGCTTTCTGATCGATGTTCCTTCAGTTTTTTTTTTCAGTTCAGGCTAGGGCTGAGGCTGCGAGAGCTCCGATGTGTTGCTGAGACTAATAAACTGGGCAGACAGGCCAAGTGGTGGAATATGTCTGTCCTGTTACACAGAATTTTCCCAACATTAATGCTAATTAAATCTTCCACGAAAAAAAATAGAACGTGAAGAAAAAAACCTTCCCCATTTTAGCGAATGAACCTTCAACGTAGGGACTCGTTTCCTTGTCAAAAAAAAAACGTAGGGACTCGTTGGTAGTCAAATTCACCTGTTTCATTCCGATTTCCACCCATGACTAAAATCTACAGGAACAGCAAACAAACTCAATACTGCTCCCTGTTGCGCTGTTTGAACACAATGGTTGGAAGTAGGATGCTTATATAGAAAACACAAAACCTAAAACCGCCGAGTCATGGAGGTAGGAGCAAGTCATTGTCTCCCTCGCCGTACAGCTAATGCAACACTACACTTGTGCATTGTTTGGTCCAGCTTGGCCCTTTCCCTTTTCTAGAAGCCGTTTCAAGAGCTTTCTGGCAGTGACAGTGACGCCTTCAGTTTCGTGTATGCAATCCAAGCTCAGAAAGAGAGGATTAGCAACTTGCCACCTTTCAATTAGTGCTAAACAGAACAGACAATTAAAAGGTGGCAACACTTGTTGGAATTGACATCGAACCTAGTTGGGGCAGAGAAAGGATGGAAGAATTGGCAAGATGGACTTCTCATGCAGGTCAGAATTTAGTTGCCATCCCCATCATGGTGTTAGTATCCTAGCTTTCCACACGTAAACTCAGATATTTTCTCATCAGTTCGGCCCACTACAACCCCAAGAATTTGTTTTCTGTTCTAGGAGAATTCATGGTCTAGTCAAAGAACAGTTGAATCAATGACTTGTACTCATGTGACCTCATCTTTATTACCATCTTGACGGAGACAATGATGATAAATCTCTAGGCAGTGATCCTCGTTCCTCATCGCCTCCTAAAAATGGGAGCTCGTCACGGTACTACATTTTTGGAAAAAGAAACTGACTTGCATTAGGGCACTCACAATGCAGACTCAATCATAGAGTCTAAAATTATTTATTATCTCGAACAATGTAGATTTAGAGTCTAAATAAGACTTGGAGTCTTATTTTTTCTACCTCTTTCTTCAATAAATATGTTGTCACATCAGCAAAATACCATAAATAATATATAATTAATTGTCTCGGAATCTGTGATAGAGTCTTGCATTGTGAGTGCTCTATTAAATAATTTTTCAGCTATCTAGCCAATCATCGTTACATAATGTTGACAGGAAAAAATATGCCAACAATAGTAATGGACTCCATCATTAAGTTTCCGACATCAAGGTTTGAGGAAATATTTTTAGAATGTTAAAATTGAAATTCAAACGAAGACAAGAAGGTTTTGGGTTCAATCTACCGAAACTGGTCTTGTCGGGTTCCGAAATCAGGTAGGTCGGTTTTCCTAGATGCAGTCCAACAACACGGCGTGGCTCGGAGAAAACTAGCTAGGCCGGTTTCCAAAACCGATAGAAGAGGTCTTCCGAGACCAAGTTGAATCCAACTTGGTTTAGACCTATTTTTGGTCATCGAAAACTTGAAGATTGCGTCTTGGAGATGTTTCTTACTATGTAAGATCACCTGACCCCTTTTATATATGTGAGGATCAAGACCAATTAAGGAATCTAACTTTTAATCGTTTAGAAAAACAACTACTATTCCTTTTATCCTAATTTTTGAACACATGTTGTTGGTCACATCTCTCGAAAAGATTACACGACCACCTTGTTGGTCGATCTCTCGCTGTTCTAGGGTGTTCTCACTGAGTTCAAGGTCGTGTAGCCTGGGGCATGCTAGTGCTTGTTGTTCGTAACATCTCTCGATAAGATTACACGACCACCTTGTTGGTTGATCTCTCGCTGTTCTAGGATGTTCTCACTGAGTTCAAGGTCGTGTACGGCCTGGGGCGTGCTAGTGCTTGCTAGTGTATGACCTAATTCAGTGTCAACACACGTTTCGGTGACTCAACTGGGAAAAAGAGAAAATAAATGATCTACTAGCAACATGTTGGATGGGAATGGCAAGAACACCGACGATATGACTGATCCATTGAATCCTAGCAACATAGTCTCACAGTCATCATGCGAGGAGCTTTCTCAACAATCTTTGTTGGAAAATACAAGCCAAGCTCTGTGCCAATCTAGAAGCGTTCCTGGCAAGCTGCTCCAAAGATCGGTGGGGTAACCCATCTTTGGCAATCCTTCTACCTCTACATTTGTTGCACCAGAGGTAAAGGTTAATGAAGAGGTAGAGGATCCTTACCCTACCCACGATAGTTTTGCTTAGATGCTACAAGATTATAGGACAATGAGTGATAATAATCTTATGACTATTTTGTTAATATGATCATGTCATGTTTTGATAGAATAAAGGGTAAGAAAGTCAGTGTTGATACACCTGCCACTGAACCAGCTTCTAAACAACCTCAATATGGCATGCCTTATCTTTTTTATGAGAATTAAAGCTTGTATAGGTCACTTTTGCTTCAAATTTGATTTGTAACATGCGAACCAATAATGGACCAACAGTGTTGGCCTTCGGCAGGGTATAATACCGTTATTCTTCCCAACCCGTCGCAGTCACCAAGTATGATGCTACGCTTCTAAGTTGCACGGATACGGATATGTGTATCGGTATCGGAAGGGTACGGATACACCGATACGGTAATTTCCCAAAAAACGATACGTGGATATGTTTACTATTTAAAAAATAAAAGAATAATAATAATAACGCAGGTCTAAATTTAAAACTGCTAAGAATAAAACGTCGCAAATATAGTAGTCTCAAATTTAGCAAATTAATAAAAGGCATTTAGGCTTGCAATTCATGCAGCAGCAAGTTCACATTCCTTGTATCATTGTCATCCCTCATCGGTAAAATCAACCTGCGGAGTATCCAAACCAAAAGTCACAGCTTGCAATTCAGGTTCATCAAGGGACAGATTCCTAGCACTAGCACTGGCACTAGCACTGCTCATATTTGGAGACGCCATTTACTGCATACAACTATACAAGCAATCAAGCAACAATCACTAACTGCACCTGCACTGCAGAAATAGAACAGAGATCCAGAATGGGGAGAGGAAGACGAAGTGAGGTGCAAAGAAATTAAGCAACTGGCGCCCAAGAACTGAAGAAGCAGAGGAGATCAAGAACAGGAAGGGGATTGTTAATCCCAAATTTTGGCGAGTCAGGAAACTGCCCGTGGGCCTGCTTCGCGGAAGGAGGGACCGCCGGATAAGTGGATCGACTAAACAAGAGGCGCAACGAAAATAGTCGATCAGAAGGGTGTCGGATCAAGGCAAGACGAAGGAGACGTGTCGGGTTCAATTAAGAAAGAAAAAGTTAGAGTCCGGATTACTTTTTGAGGAAGAGTCATGTTAAGACATGAAACTAAGTCTCCGGACTATAAATATTAGGAACATAATCCTTGTAAGAATATACACAATCATAATACAAACCTTTTTCAGCTTCGGCCACCAACCTTAGCAGTAGGAGTAATAATAGATCTCGATGAGACCTTCAACGAATCGAGCTGCATCGGTTGATTTCGACCTTCCGTTTGCTTGTAAGTTTTGTCATGGCTGCATCATTTGAACTCATGTCAAACTCGATTATGAACTAGTTATCGACTTAAAATTGTATTTGTGAGGCTGCATTGCTTCAATCTCTTATGAATATCGATTCGTTATCGGCTCTATTAAATTTGTAATTTAGTAGATTCATTAAGTTACCAATATTATTTAAAGTTTAATGTTCTACTTATTGTAACAATATTTTGGCCAATCAAAATTCAACAAGTTAGTTTGAACTTCAAATCTAAATGCTTATATAAACCTTGAGTAAATAACGATTATTAAGAAAAAATAAGATAGCTAACTTGTTAATCTTGATTGTTATATGGTGTGCGTTTGAGATATTTATTTTGTTATGATTAATTTGATAATAATAACTGAATCTAGTCATAACGAGGTAGATAGATCTTGTTCATGCTTCATGGACCCTGTATCGGCTAAATAGTTGATCCAGTTAAGCTCAAACGAATAGCACGCGTGCACGAACTCGATTGTTGCATTAAATAAACTAGTAATCTGTGTTGAATTTATTGAAGCCCGCTGGCCTTTAGACCAGATGAATATAGATTTAATACAAATTATGAAAGTAATTCATTAAAATGGCAGGCCTTTAGACCAGTTTTATTAAGTTATTGTTTATTTAATGGATGAAAGGATAATGCACAGTAAGCTATCTTTTACCCTCATACACAGCGTATCGGCTAAATAGTCGATCCAGTTATTTATACCCATGAGATGCAATTGTTCAATAGTTGACTTTCTAGTTAATTTCTTTTATTTCAATAGTTTTTCGAGGCCACACATCTCGAAACTGTCTAGCAACCACTGACAGGTTCCATAATTTGGCTTTTGTACTTCTACCTTGTCAATTTTAGGTCAAATTGACTGGCACGCCCTGAAATCAATTTATCAAGCTCGTGCGTTTGTGGCTTAGGAGGTCTAGGACTTTAGCTCCTGCACTCCCTCTGAGAGGCCTCGAGATTGTTGGTGTGAGATACCATTTTTGCATCAACACATCTTTTGGCATGCCTAGTGGGATAATCAATCAACAACATGGAGAACGAGAACGTGCTCAAGGTCACTCTGGATGAGCTCCCAGATCAGTTGAAGGAATTGGTTGTGACTGCTGTGAATCAATACTAGGAGAAGTGCTTGCTTTCTTTCAGTAAGAATAGAGATAAGAAAGTATATCAGAAGACTCTTTTCCCGAGAGTAATTATGGAAGGGGAGCATGATCCTAGTGTTCAGATCCAGCACAATGCTATGTATGAAACTATCAGTAAAGCCATGGAAGCAACCTTGGCTAATCATAACGAGGTTTTGCTAAATGGTATTACCAACGCCATTAAGGAAGCTTTCAGTCTGGATATTCATAATAGAGGTCCAACATATTCTGTTCCCATTGGAAATAAACAAACATTTGTTGGACAGACATCGGGAGATCATGTATCTGGAGAACATACAAATGGATGTCAACGCTGCAACACTATTCAGCAGACAGTGCAACAGCCGATCATGGACTATGGTCATTTAGCTACAAAAATTGCTCCTCATAGCCGGAGAATTGCTAGGGATTTCAATGCTTCACCATATCAAGGAAGGCTAGCATCGGAGAGGTACCTCCCGGCTACCATTATATTGCTGAGCATTACACTTTGAATGGTTGTGAAAATCCTAGATATCAGCCAAATACTCAAAGAATGCAGAATCAAAGGTATCTAGAACCAAATGGTCAACAAGGAACCCAGTTTCAGATAGATTAGCTAAGAATCAAGTTACTGATATGGTTCAGCGATAGTTTGGGTTAAAGCCCAAGAATACGGTGGTCTCATATAAAAAGCCATATCTAGAATGGTTTGGTCAAGTCTTGTTGCCACCAAGATTTAGACTACTAGATTTTGTTAAGTTTACTGGAACAGGATCAACATCGACTATGGAACATATTAGTCAGTATTTGGCCTAACTTGGTGAGATTGTTGATGAGCCTGCATTTAAAGTGAGGTTCTTTCCTCTTTCGCTGTCTGGTCCAGCATTTTTGATGGGAAGATCTGGAAACCAAGTTCCATCATTACTTTGATTCAGGAGTTATGTAAAAAGGCATTGCGAATTTAGTCGATGTAAGGTAGTGGAACAATGAGTCTGCACTTCATTATTTGTAGAGATTTGAAGAAGTTAGGAATCAATGCTATACTTTGACACTTTTAGAAGCTGAGTTGGTTAGCATTGCAATTCAAGGGCTAATACCAGCTATCATAGAGAAGATTAGGTTTGATTGTCTCAATTTAGCTGCTTTGGCCAAAAACTATCTAGCCTAGAAACTCAGTTTAAATATGCACGCTTTGATAGGCCTCAGAAGGTAGGCAATGTTGGCTATGAATCTAACCTAGAGGTAGTTGATGACAGTGATGAAGAAGTTGAAAGTGACGAAGTGGCCGCTGTAGATTGGGTGTGGAAGTATTCTAAATATATTCCATGGGCCAAGAATAAATCAGCAGAGGAAGAAAAGAAGAAATTCAACTTTGACATCACCAAGGCCGACAAAATCTTTGACTATTTGTTGGAGAAAGGGCAGATTTAAGCTGATAGGAAATTATAGAATCCCTCCGGCTGAAGAACTTAAGAAGAAAAGGTATTATAAGTACCATAATTCTAATACTCATAACACAAATGATTGTAAGGTATTCAAGGATATTATCCAACAAGCTATCAACAAAGTAATGATTAGGCTGGAGAAGGCTAAAGGTGGTATGGGTATAGAAGGATAATCCTTTCCAGCAAATTTGGTCGTTTCTTCTTTTCCAAAGGGGAAATTCAAAGTTTTTACTTCTGAAAGAGCCAAAGAAGCTAAGGTAGTAGACTCCACAAGACAAATAATAGTTGCTCAATATCAAAAGATGAAGGAGAAACAAGATCGGCAAATTAGTCGATCGGATCTTCCAGAAACCTCCAAAAGTGGTGAGATGCGTAGACGTCCTACTGTCAGGATTTTGTTGAATAAATGGCAAAGACAGAAAGAAAAGGTGCAAATGCATCAAGAGAGAGATTATTGGAGGTATCAAGAGGAGTATGAAAGAAGGAGAATTCAAAAAGAAGATGAGTATCATTAGAATTGTCCTTTCTTTTAACATTGCTAGAATGAAGGCCTAAAGTTACCAACTCTCAATAACTATCCTGAGTGTAGCGATCAGTAATGGGAATATCATCAGGGAAAGGTCAACCGCTGACCTGTACATGAATGATTGAATTTTGAAAGAACAAGTCGGCGTGTAAGAATGGAAAATATTCATGATTGGCTGAAAATAGAAATAGCTGATCAGGAAATAGTCGATAAAGAATATGTCTAGTAGGAAAATCAGTGGTGCCCAAGTGGACTTACTAGAAGTCAGAAGAGAAGAGTTCAATGTTTGAGAAATGATGAATTACATCAAAAGGGACATAAAGTTTGGCAAATCAAACAGACAATCAATAAAGACAAAGGTAAGGCACCAATTGAAGTTTCTGCTATCTTTATGTTGCCTACTGAATTTAGAGCCAATGGTGATGAGGTAGAATCAGATGAAGAAATAGCTATGTCTCAATGGGTTTGTTAAGCAGAGAGTGCAACCTTTAAGAAACCTGAGAAACATTTGCATCAAAAGGCATTATATCTCAAAGGATTTATTGATAGAAAGCCATTGACTAAGATGTTAGTTGATGGAGGCGCAGCTGTCAATCTGATGCCATATTCTATATTCAGAAAGCTCGATAAAAGGACAGAAGATCTATGTCCAACCGGTATGAGATTGACAATATTTCAGTAACTAAAGGGGCTATATGTGTTGAGTTGACAGTTGGTAGTAAGAGCTTGCCTACTACTTTCTTTGTGGTTGATGCTAAAGGCACATATAGTTTACTCTTAGGAAGAGATTGGATCCATGCTAATTGTTGTATCCAATTCACTATGCATCAGAGTCTAATTCAGTGGATTGGGGATGATGTAGAAGTTGTTCTAGCTCATTCTTCTATTAGTATCTCTTATGCTGGAACAGATGAGTGGAACTTTGAAGGCATGGAATGTTTCTCTAGAAAGGTATACGAAGGAGATGTCATCAAAGTGTTTGATGATGATCAATAGTCGATACAAGCAGTCGGCTCTCAGAGTTTTAATTAATGGATTCTTTAGTCGATGAAGACAAAGGCAAGATGGGCAAAGGATTTATGTGAGCCGATGAACTAGAGGCAGTAGATATAGGTGATGGTGAAAAGCCTAGGCCGACATATGTAAGTGCTAAATTAGATCCAGAGTATAAACAAGAATTAGTAGCTTTGTTGAAGGAATATAAAGATTGTTTTTCTTGGGAGTATTATGAAATGCCTGGTCTTGATAGAAAGTTAGTTGAGCATCGGCTATCGATTAAACCTGGGTATTGACCTTTTAAGCAAGCTCCAAGAAGGATTAAACCAGAGGTAATGGCCGATGTCAAAGCAGAAATCACTCGATTATATGAAGCAAAATTCGTTCGATAGTGTCGATATGCTGAATGGATTTCCAATGTGTTCCTGTGTATAAGAAAAATGGTAAAGTAAGAGTCTGTATTGATTTTAGAGATTTGAATAAAGCTACCCCGATGGATAGTTATCCTATGCCTGTTGCCGATATGTTAGTCGATGCAGCAGCAGGGCATATAGTGATTAGTTTTATGGATGGTAATGCTGGATATAATCAGATATTCATGGCAGAAGAGGATATTCATAAGACTACTTTTAGATGTCCTGGTGCATTGAGTTTATATGAGTGGATTGTTATGACTTTTGGACTAAAAAATGCCGGTACAACTCATCAGAGAGCAATGAATTATATTTTTCATGGGTTGATCGGTAAAATTGTTAAAATTTATATAGATGATGTAGTCATGAAATCTAAGGGTTATCAAGAGCATTTGGAAGATCTCAAGAGAACTCTTATGTGTGCTAGAAAGCATGTGTTGAGGATGAATCCACATAACTGTGCATTTGGAGTATCAGCTGGACAATTCTTGGGTTTCATGTGCATGAAAGAGGGATTGAAGTTGGGAAAAAGAGTTTTGAAGCAATTAGTAAAACAATGCCTCCAACTTCAAAAACTTAGTTGCAGTCTCTGATCTGCTAATTTAATTTTGTTAGAAGATTTATTTCAAACTTATCAGCTAAAATCTTGTTGTTCTCTACATTATTGAAATTGAAGCGTGATCAAGAATTCAAGTGGGAGAACAAAAAACAAAAGACATTTGAAGTGATTAAAGAGTATATGAAGTCTCCACTAGTTTTAGTCGCTTAGAAGGGAAAGCCTTTAAGTTGTACGTAGCAGCCGGTGACCATACTATTGGGTCAGCTTTAATGCAAGAATTTGAAGGAAAAGAAAGAGTTATCTTTTATTTGAGTAGAAGATTGTTGGATCTAGAAACTAAATATTCTTCAATTGAAAAGATATGTTTATGTTTGTACTTTTCATGTACTAAACTTAGGCATTATTTGTTGTCTTTGGAGTGCACGGTGGTGTCCGAGTTTGATGTAATCAAACATATGCTATCTATACCTATTTTGAATGGGAGGATTGGTAAGTGGATTCTTGCATTATCAGAATTTGATTTAAGATATGAATTGGCTAAGGCAGTCAAAGGTCAAGCTATAGCTGATTTCATTACTCATCATCGAGAAGGGGAAGTAACATTATTGGAATTAACCCCTTGGGCTTTATTCTTTGATGGATCTACTTGTAAGCAAGGAGGGGGTGTTGGTATTGTGTTGATTTCTCCACAAGGGATGAGTTTTGAATATGCTATTCCTATAAAACTGACATCTACTAATAATCAAGCAGAGTATGAAGTTGTTCTTAAAGGTATTCAACTTCTACATGAGGTAAAGGCCGAGATTATTGAAGTTTTTGGTGATTCTCAATTGGTGATTAATCAATTGCTTGTCCTATATGAAAGCAAAGGTGATGTACTGAGGAAGTATTATGAAGAATGCCGAGAACTTCTTAATTCTTTTTCTTCTGTTATTATGAAGCATATCCCTAGAAATCATAATCAAGAGGTTAATCGGCTAGCTCAAAGTGCTTCTGGGTATCGGCAAATTGTTCAAATTTTAGCCGATGAAGTTGTTGCTGATGAAGATTGGAGGAAAGATATTATTGAGTATTTGAAAAATCCATCACAACAAGTATCCAGGAAATTGAGGTACAAAGCTCTTAAATTTGTTCTTCTTGATGATTAGTTGTATCATAGAACAGTTGATGGTGTGCTCCTTAAGTGTCTTAACCAAAAAGAAGCTAAGGTTTTGATGGGAGAGATTCATGAAGGAGTTTGTGGTGCTCATCAATCTGCTCATAAGATGAAGTAAATGATTGGAAGAGCATGTTAGTTTTGGCCGACCATGTTGGACGATTGCTTCAAGTATTATAAAAGATGTCAAGAGTGTCAAACGTTTAGCAATATTCAAAAATCTCTAGCATTGGCTATGAATCCTATGGTAAAACCATGGCCATTTAGAGGTTGGGGAATAGATCTAATCAGCCAGATATTTCCTTGGTCAAGTAAGGGACATAATTTTTTATTGGTAGTGTTGATGCAAAACTGATCTGCAAACACAAAGGGCTAATACCCGATTCAAACGTTAAGGCGTGCCAGCCGATTTGACCTTACTATCGGCAAAGGTGATAACTCGAATACTTTAGTCCTGACAACAGCGATGCGCCCGGATGTCACGGCTAAGAGGTACTCACGCGGAACTCGAGAACACGCCGAGCTTAAGTTGACGAATTCCTAAGAACTCGTAATAAAAAGAAAAAAAGTATGACGAAGTCGTCGAAAAGTAGATGCTGGAATATGAGTAAAAACGCGTGTTTGATTGATTTCTTGATTCATTATTACAAGGCCCTAGGGTTTATATTTATACCCTGCTCAAAGAGCTACAACCAGACATGATTAGAATTCGAATTCCAAATTACACGGAATCCATATACAAAACGATGCAAATAATTAAGGAAATAACAAAACTATCCTTCGTGACAAACCGAAACTCCTCCACATGACAACTGGCAGCTTCCGGACTGCTCCTTTGCATCATCGGCAATCCCTTTGCCATAGTCATCGGCAGACCTTTTTATCCAGCCATCGGCACCATATTACTGCCTGTGGACTTAGTCACATTCAACCTCTCCCTCATCGGCAACCATCCTCATCGGCAACCCGCATCGTACTGCCACCCTATCCTGCCATCCTAGACACGTGCCCAAAAACGGTGTCAACACATGCCCCCCAGTTTCGGAGTATAAAACTATTAATGCTCCGAAATTCTCTGCAGTAATGATGCCTTCTCTGCAATTAATGCTCCTAATCTGGTAACCGACAACCTCAATCTGGACAACTCTGATCCTAATCCTCCGCAGATTCCTCGAAATCCCCAACTTCCTAAACGGGCATTTTTCTCAGTCGTACATCGGCAACAATACCGTTACAAAGATCTGCCGATGCTCTGACCAGGATATTCGCAAAAACGGTTACTTCCCCCCTATCCGCCCATCGGCAAGATGACCGTTATAGAATATCGCCAATGGACCGACCAGGAGATCTCGCACAGTAAAATATCTTCAGATAATGACCGCTTCCCATCAAATCACCTGCAGAATCCCTGGATTACCGTGCGAACAGTTACCATATCCACCTGAGTACCCTCGGGTTTCTCGGATACGGCAAAGAGATAAGTCGGATTTGCCCTTGCCCATCTTGTCCTATAAATAGTTCCTTCTTGGGTACTCCTTCCCCATCACACCATTCTACTACCCAACTTTACTTTTCCAGCGGCGGCGCTATTTACAACCTTCAAGACCTCCGACAAGCACTTCTCTTCATCAACTCCGGTGCCCTCCAACGTCCTCTTCACGACAAGATGGCCATTGGCTTCGTCGTCCCTGAGGTCAGATCTCCATCTCATCTTCTGTATTTTTTATTCCTGTTCATCCGCGATTCATCTTACTGAATATTCTCCTTTTCCTTTTTCTTTGTATTTTTATTCCCCCAAAATCACTAGGAGTTGTCCAATAAAATTGTCATCCCCACCGATCAACCACACCTTCAATGTCTCGGCCCTCTAGGGGATTCAGATCCAACCAACCTTATTAACGCAGAAACCAATAGGATCCCCTTTAGAGCTGAAAACTTTTCTTTAGATATGTGGAAAGACACTTTTCGCTCTTGGCCCAGCCCTACCGTAGGGTGGAAAGACTGGTTCTTGAGGGTCAGCAATTCTTATGAAGTCCAGTGGGGTGAAAGGAAGCTAGCCCAATGCATTAGGCTATCCATTGCCGATATGCACAGGAACGAGTCACTGCTGATAGCTGCGTCCTACTTTTGGTCAGACACCCTCAATGCTTTTGTTTTTGGCCACGGCCCTGCTTCTCCTACCCTTGCCGATGTAGCCATGCTCACTGGGCTAGATATATCTTCTGCCGATAGCACCCACTTTTTTGATACTGCCCCCAGTGCCAAAGTGGAGACTCGCGCTATCGGCGGTTGGTCAGGGTACATTCAGAAGTACCACGGGAGAGGGCCTGTCACCATAAAGGAGCAAACCACCTTTCTGAACATGTGGCTGGACAAGTTTGTATTCTGTGGTCGATCGGCAGGACCGACTTCCGTCTATCTATCGGCAGCAGAGAGACTGGCTAACGGTGGCCAATTTCCTCTCGGCCGATACTTGCTTGGCGTTGTTTACCACCTTCTCCATCAGGTAGCCCAGAAACTCTTGCTTGGCCAATCCATCGGCAACTTGGGAGGCCCCTGGTGGTTTATTAATATGTGGCTCAATCTGCACCTGCATAAGCGCCTTGATTCCAACTTGTTCTCACAGCACTTCCCAAGAGATATAGCTGAAAATCATGTGTTGGGTGAAGAGGAATCGGCAACGCGTGCCCCCTTGAACTTTGGCGAAGCCGTCATAGTCCTACCTGGTTCAGGGAGTAATCCGGATCAAATTGGCCGATTCTTCGAGACTCTGTATGAGGGTTTGGCCAGGGATGAACGACCATGGTTGGCTTATGATGACCCAGATAGCATGCTCCCTCTGACCTTCAATCCATTTGATGAAGCTCTCGACAGGGATAATGAGGCGATGATGGCAATTGTGACTCCCAGAGCCATTCCAGTGAATTTTTTCGGTAGCACAAAAACTTCTCCCCAGACTTACGAATTTTACAATCCATCGGCATTAGCTCGCCAGTTAGCTTTCGGCCAGTTGCCGATTGCACTTCCTTATGCCGATGTGATAAAACCCAGAGAAACCATCAACAACCTTCTTGAGTGGACTCGAGTAGCCCAACTACCACCAAACGCCGATGTAGATGTAGATCTGTCAGAATGGGTTCCGGCTGCTTTTATCACTCAGGCATACAAGTTATGGTGGGCAGAATGGAAAGAGCATCTATTCTGCAGATCGGCACTTTCATACCGCAGCATGATTGACCCCGAATACGAAGTTCCCGATGACACTGTAAGTAACTCAAACCAACATTTCATTTTCTCACTATTACTTCCATCGGCAGCTTACCCTTGTATTCCTTTTGCAGGCTGACAATATTCCTCCATCGGTTAGCAGGAGTGGCAAGCCGATCGACTTGTTTCCATCAGGCCCGATTTCCTCAATCGGCCACAATGCTCCCACTCTGGCTTCCATCGTGCATCGGGGTGTGCGCCTCAGGAAAGTTACAACCAGGAGAACCCAGACATCACCAACGGTAGCTGCTCCCACTCTGGCGCGGGCTTTCAAGGCAATTTGTCAAATCTTTATCTTTTACGTTGACTATCTTTATATCGGTTTTATTTATACTTATAAACCCTTGTTCGTTATTGCAGCAAACCAGTGCATCGGCAAAGGTCACACGTCAAGGTGCCGATGCCACCCAGTCCAGCCAGCCAAAGAGGAAGGGTACCACGGGTGCTAAGACTGGAACAAAGCGCCAGAAGGTAGCAATTCCCCCTCCTCCTCCGGTATCTCCAATTCCGGTGGAGTCTTCTCCTTCTTCTCCAGAAGCCCAGCCACAGCAAGCACCATCTCCTCCACCTATGCAGGAAGCACCACATATAGAAGAACCCCAACAGGAAGGATCTCAAACAGAAGGTACATCAGCTGACACGGGTGAACAAACAACTGGCCCGGTGGGCCCAATTATTCCATCGGCAGTTCTCCCGATTCAGACAATTGTTATCCCTCCTCCAGGTAACATACTTTAACAATATCGCTACCGATGAACTTATTCTTATTTAGCCTCATAACCTTTCTTGTCTTCTTTCAGTCGATATCGTCCCATCGGCAACCTTAGCCGATCAACCTGTAGTTCCATCGGCATCTTTGGCCGGTCAGCCCGCAGCTCCGTCAGCACTTCCCAGTCCAAGGCAAGAGATCGCCTTGAAGCAAGTAAGTCACTGTTTACCGCTAGCATTATTTGCCGATTCTCTAAGTATGGGCTAATTTTGCTTTCCCTCCCAGGAACAAGATTCTCCCGATAGCCTGTTCTCCTTCGCCATCGATTTCTCTGAAGAAGAAGGTGAAGAAGCAAGCACTTCTCAGTCGGTCGGCATCACATCGGCAGAGGTCAGGGTCAGGCTGGAAGAATTGTCAGCTCTCCTTCACCAGGACACAGCGCAATTGGTTGATGATTCTGACCCTACCAAGACCCTGTTCAGAACTCTCAGAGGCCAAGTCCCAGCCGACGTTGAAGAAATCCTGTTCCAAGCCGCTCATCTGGAGAGTCGCCAGCTGCAGTACCAAAGAGCTTCTCGGCGGCTTGCCGATAGAGCCGCTCAGACTCAACTCTCCGATGAAATGAGGAAAGAAAAGCTTTTGACCGATGAGAAGCACAAGAACATCGGCATCCTGAGATCTTCTGGAGACGCGCTGAAGCAGAAGATATCCGATCTATCGGCAAGAAAAGAGTCCCTATTGGCAGAGCTTAAGGAAGTAGAGAACGCTCTGTCCCAAGCCCAACAAGAAGAGAGCCAATTGCCAGAGACCATCAGGCTTCTTGAGCGCGAGCGAAATGCTCATGGTCGCAAAGCACTCCAACTGAAGAAGAAGCTGAAGCCGATAGAAGGTTCTGCTGATGATGACATCAAGGAGATAGAAGCAGCCAACCAAATTCGGCTACGCGCTATATCGGCAATCCAGACGCTGCTTAACACATAGAGTTTCCATCGGCATTGTATCTGCGCTTTCCTGCTTCCTCAGCTTTTAGTCTAGCCGATAGGACTGTTATCGGCGCCTAAACTTTTGAAACACCAAGTCTTGTCCCCAAGCATTTGGATCCAGCCGATAGGAGTGTTATCGGCACGTAAACTTCTATGCATCGACCCATATACTGGGGTAGTACTTCTTTAAATATTTGCCGTTTAATGCTCTGGGAAATTCAATTCCTTCGAGGGTTTCTAGAATGTAGGCATTACCAGGAGCCGATCGACTTATCCGATAAGGACCCTCCCAATTAGGAGACCACTTTCCAAACTTCGAGCTTTTGGTCCCAACTGGTAAAATTAATTTCCATACCAAATCCCCATCGGCAAACTCTTTAGCCTTCACCTTCTTATCGTACCATCTAGCAACTCTTTTCTTATTCTCTTCTATACTCATTAAAGCTTTTAACCGATGCCCTGCTAGATCGTCCAATTCATCGGTCATCAAAGTGGCATAACCATCGGAAGTTAATTGATCTTGAAAAGATAATCGCCTAGATCCAGCCTTAATTTCCCAAGGCAACACTGCATCATGTCCATACACCAATTGATAGGGTGATACCTTGGTCGATCCATGACAAGCCATCCGATAAGACCACAATGCTTCATTTAATAATGTATGCCACCGCTTAGGATTTTCTTCAATCTTCCGTTTAATAAGCTTGATAATTCCTTTGTTAGACGCTTCGGCCTGCCCATTGGCTTGAGCATAATAAGGAGAAGAATTCAACACTTTAATTCCCATACCGATTGCGAATTCATCGAACTCCCCCGATGTGAACATGGTGCCCTGATCGGTAGTAATCGTTTGGGGAATCCCAAATCGGTAAATAATATGCTCCTTCATAAAATCAATCATATTGGCCGATGTGACTTTCTTCAAAGGAATAGCTTCAACCCATTTAGTGAAATAGTCAGTGGCAACTAGAATGAACTTATGCCCTTTGCTAGATGGTGGATAAATCTGGCCGATCAGATCGATGGCCCATCCCCGGAACGGCCAAGGCTTTATTATAGGATTCATAGCCGATGCGGGTACTCTCTGGATATTACCAAACTTTTGACAACCTTGACATCCCTTGAAATATTTAAAACAATCTTCAAGTATGGTTAGCCAAAAATATCCATTCCTTCGAATCATCCACTTCATCTTAAAAGCTGACTGATGCGCTCCACACACTCCCTCATGGATTTCCCCCATCAAACTTCTGGCTTCATCATCACCCAAGCATCGGAGAAGAATTCCGTCGATAGTTCGATAATACAATTCATTTTCAAGGAGCACATACTTGGTTGCCTGAAATCGAACCCGTCTTTCAACTTTTTTTGGATGGATCTTTTAGATAATCAATAATTTCTTTCCTCCAATCATCGGCACCGACTACCGATGTCGCATTAATCATTGGCTGATATCCCGAGGCATGCTGAGCTAACCGATTAGCGTCTTCATTATGCAATCGGGGAACATGCTCCAATCGGAAATCCTTGAATTCCTTTAACAGTTGCATACTTCTTTCGAAATACGTTATGAGAACTTCACTTCGGCATTCATAGCTTCCGGCCAATTGATTTATAACCAACATAGAATCCCCGAATATTTCAACAGCATCAGCACGAACTTCTCTCAGCAACTCCAATCCCTTGATCAGAGCTTGATACTCAGCCTGATTATTTGTCGATGTGGCAACAATCGGCAAGGAAAACTCATACTTCCTCCCCTTAGGGGAAACTAATACAATGCCGATTCCTGCCCCCCGGTCACAAGTAGATCCATCAAAGAAGAGCGTCCAGGGTACAATTTCCAAGGTTTCCACTAGACCGCAATGCTGAGTCACAAAATCGGCCATAATCTGCCCTTTGACTGCCTTAGCCGATTCGTACCGCAAATCGAACTCCGACAGCGCTAAAATCCATTTACCGATCCTACCACTCATAATCGGCATAGATAGCATGTATCGGACCACGTCATCTTTGCAAACGACAGTGCATTCGGCCGATAACAGGTAATGTCTCAGCTTGATACATGAAAAATATAAGCATAAGCATAGTTTCTCAATGGCCGAATACCTGGTTTCAGCATCAATCAACCTCCTACTCAAATAATAAATTACCCTTTCTTTCCCTTCAAATTCTTGAACTAAAGCTGAACCGATAACCGATCCATCGGTAGATAAATACAATCTGAAGGGCTTCCCTTGTTGAGGTGGAACTAGAACTGGAGGATTTACTAGATACTTCTTGATTTCATCCAGAGCCAACTGCTGTTCTTCTCCCCAAATAAACTCTTGATCGGCTTTCAATTTAAGAAGAGGACTGAAAGCACGAATCCTACCAGACAAATTCGATACAAATCTTCTGATAAAATTTACCTTGCCGATCAAGGATTGGAGCTCGGTTTTGTTGGTAGGGGCCACTATTTTATTGATAGCATCAATAGATCTTCGACTAATTTCAATACCCCTCTGATGTACCATGAAACCAAGAAACTGCCCTGCCGATACACCAAATGCACACTTGTTGGGATTCATCTTCAATCCATGCTTCCTTGTGCACTCTAACACTTTTTGTAAATCGGCAAGATGCTTTGAGAAATCTCCAGACTTAACCACCACATCATCAATATAAATCTCTACGAGCTTGCCGATGAACTCATGAAATATAAAATTCATAGCCCTTTGATAAGTAGCACCAGCATTCTTCAACCCAAAAGTCATGACTATCCATTCAAATAGCCCAACATGACCAGGACAACTGAATGCGGTTTTCGGAATATCCTCCTCTGCCATGAATATTTGATTGTAACCTGCATTACCATCCATGAAGCTGATGACCCGATGGCCAGCCGCAGCATCAACCAGTAGATCGGCGACAGGCATTGGGTATCCATCCATCGGCGTAGCTTTATTGAGATTCCTGAAATCAATGCACACCCGAAGCTTCCCGTTCTTCTTGTAAACCGGAACAACATTGGAAATCCATTCGGCATACCGACACTGCCGAATAAACTTAGCTTCAATAAGTTTAGTGATTTCGGCCTTAATATCAGGTAGAATGTTAGGATTACATCGGCGGGCTGGTTGCTGATGTGGCCGAAATCCAGACTTGATGGGTAACCGATGTTCAACAATTGATCGGTCTAAACCAGGCATCTCTGTATAATCCCAAGCAAAGCAATCTTTATATTCCTTTAACAAACTAGTCAATTGTCGCTTACACTCAGGATCTAATTTAGCACTAATAAAAGTAGGCCTGGGCTTATCACCACTACCTATATCTACTTCTACCAAATCGTCGGCCGATGTGAATCCCTGGCCTAATTTTCCATCATCGGCGAATCTATCCATTAAAAACCGTCGTCAGAACCGACTGCTTGGATCGGTGGAATCTCATAATCGGCAACTTTGAGAAAATCTTTCTCCCAAACTTCTCCTGAAATGCACCTGGTCCTTTCGTAAGTATCCGCTTCTGCCGATGCGATAACATAAGAAGAATCTCCTGGGACAATCTCAATCTTGTCACCTACCCACTGAACCAAGCACTGATGCATTGTAGATGGGACACAACAATTGGCATGAATCCAATCTCTTCCCAATAATAAGTTGTAGGCACCTTTTCCGCTGATCACGAAAAAAGTTGTCGGCAAGGTCTTGCGGCCGATGGTCAACTCTGCACATATTGCCCCCTTGACTGGAGACACGTTTCCTTCAAAGTCTTTGAGCATCATATCGGTCTTGGTCAAATCTTGATCCCCTTTCCCAAGCTTCCGATATACTGCATACGGCATAATATTAATAGCAGCTCCACCATCAACTAGGATCTTGGTCATTGGCTGCCCATCAACCCTTCCTTTGAGGAACAGAGCTTTAAGATGCTGCCTCTCGTCATCGGCAGGTTTCTCAAAGATAGCCGTCATCGGATCCAGAGCCAACTGAGCTATCTGATCAGAAAATTCCAACTCATCATCACTGGCTGGTGCAAGAAACTCCATCGGCAACATGAAGACCATGTTGACGCCTGCCGATGGACCTTCCCTCTTAGTGTCTGACGGCTGCCGACTTCCAGAGTTCTCTCCCTTGTTTAGTTCTTCTTGCCTTTCACGTTGCAATCTCCTTTTCTATGTTTTGGTTAATCCTCCAGGGCACCATGGAGGAAGTGGCCTTTGCCTTGCCGTCGGGCGTCGGTTCTCCCTTGACTCCATACGATGCGTGTTAGCATCCCTGCAAAATATGAATTCATCGGGAACCCGCGCATCAGCCATTCCCTCGAGCTCCTCTTGGTTCCTGGGAAAATACTGGACACGGTCACTAAGTCTGTTGTGCCCACTAAATCTGCCCCCCAGCCGGTCATGAACTGACACCCTTCCTCTGATCGGCCCATTAAATCGTCGTTCATCATCATGATAATGCCGATCGATCCTATCGTACCGATCATAACCGTTGCACTCAGGGCAGTCTCTGACAGTAGGAAGCTTGATATTTTCCTCCCAACAATGGATGAAGAATGGACAATTCCAATGATCCCTGTGCCGATTCCACTCCTGTCGGCGTCTTTCTTCTTCCCGTCGATAATCTTCCTGCTGGCGCCGATACCGAACTTCCCGTTGTTGCCATTTTTCTCGAAGCCTTCTATGAGTTATGATGATACCAGATCGAGGAAGCCTTCCTGAGCTAGTTCCTTCCTGGACCAAGCCCTTACTTCTTGCATCGGCAGTAGTAACTTGATGCTGAGGATCTACCGATGCACTCTTCTCAGCTGTCTCCGATGTTAAGACCTTAGCCTTCCCCTTAGCATCCAACATGTTTGTCGGGAAAGGATGTTGGTCTATCTTCATCGGCTTCTGGGCTTTGGAATTGTCAAACTTGATTCTCCCTGACTCTATAGCCGATTGCAGCTGCTGTCTGAATACTTTGCACTCGTTGGTGTCATGGGACGTTGCATTATGCCACTTGCAATATCTCATCCTCTTCAACTCTTCTGCCGATGGAATCACATGGTTAGGTGACAGTTTGATCTGACCTTCCTGAAGTAGAAAGTCAAATATCCTATCAGCCTTTGCGGTGTCAAAAGCAAACTTCTCTGGTTCCTTCTGCCCAAAAGGACAAGACATCGGCTTCTTGTTTTTTACCCACTCTGCCAAACCGATTACTGGTTCTTCATCAGAATCTGAGCTTGTGGCTTCATCAACAAACGACACTTTCTTATTCCATGCTCTCTTAGGCTCGAAAGGCTTGATGTCTTGATCAGATATCCTCTGCACCAAATGACTTAAACTTTCGAACTCCTGAGAGGCATACTTATCCCTGATATGTGGCAACAAACCCTGGAAAGCCAAATCGGCTAGCTGCCGATCATCCAGAACCAGGCTATAGCATTTATTCTTGACCTCTCGTATCCTCTGCACAAATCCTTCAACCGACTCATCATTACGTTGCCTCAACTTGACCAAGTCGGTGATCTTCTTCTCATGAACCCCCGAGAAGAAGTATTTGTGGAATTGCTTCTCCAGATCGGCCCAAGTAAGTACTGAGTTGGGAGGTAATGATATGAACCAAGTAAAGGCCGATCCAGACAATGATGACGAAAATAGACGAACCCTCAACTCGTCCCTGTTACCAGCCTCTCCACATTGAATAATGAACCTGTTGACATGCTCCATAGTTGACGTGTCGTCCTGTCCGGAAAACTTTGTAAAATCCGGTACCTTGTACCGATGTGGAAGCGGGATCAAATCATACGCGGGAGGATACGGTGTCCGATAAGAATAAGTGTTGACTTTGGGTTTTATCCCAAATTGTTCCCTCATTACTTCAGCAATCTTATCGGCCCAATACGCATCGGCATCTTGCCGATGAGGCGGCTGCGGATCTGGCACTTGGTGGCGAACCTCCACATGTCTGTTCGGGACGTGATCTGCATGGAACATTGTATTGATCACCTGTCCTCCAATCTGCGGACCACCAAACTGCTGTCCACCGATTGGCTGTCCTCCGAGTTGCTGTCCAAAATTCATTGGCTGGTTGGGAATCCCCTGACCTTGGAACCCGGGATAGACCTGCCCTTGCTGGAACCCTGTAGTCTGATAACCCTGCTGGGGCGATTGTGGAAAGGCTTGCTGCCCAAGCCATCCATTATTAGCGTTCATCGGCATAGGTGCTACCGATGATTGGTAATTGGGTACCGTCGTTGAATTGACATACCCCGACTGGGCCATAGGCCTCTGTTGCATCAGCATTGACTCTGCCGATGCGTTGGGCATCTGGAACATTGAATCTTGAGGATTCCCAGTGTGAGGCCTTGCAGTAGTAGTTGTGGTATACCGAGGACTCTGGTTTACCGGCGCATTGGGAGGTGCCGATGTCATAGGAGTTTTGCCCCTCATGTCGGTTATTTGTGATGTCCCCGGCGTCAACTCTGGAGGCATACCATAACCCCACCAGTTGGGAGGAAGAGTCAACCCTGACATTGCCGATGCCAACATATCTATTGTCAGTTTATGCTGCCCAACTGAAATTTGTGGGTTGGTTGCCATCGGCATAGATAGTGCACCAGTAGTCCCCGATGTACTTGGAGGGACGGCAGGTTGTGCACTTGCATTCGTCAAGGCAGCCGATGGAGCCGTGACCTCTGGTGCCGTTGGCTGATGATGGGAGGGCCCCACATAATCTGGTGGGATTTGTCCTTCCTTGAAAGTTCTTGCCACGGCATTGAAAACCGTATTAGACAGTACACCAGCTTGGTTAATCAACGCTCGATTGATGGCATTGTCAACCATATCTTGAAGCTTGCCAGGATTGGCGTCAAAGGTGACCTGCCGTGGTGCCGGCAGTGCATCTTTCTGGACCACTTCGCCGCTCCTGTTTATGCTGAAAGACCTCAGGCATTGCTGCTTGAACTCTTCCATGGCTTGGGCAATAGCTTGCTTCTGCTCATCCTTGAGGTTGGCCTCCGTCACAGGGATGACGTTCTCTTGATCGAGGTCAGAGATCGACATGTTGATCTTGATCTTGAATCTGTCCCACTGGGCGTGCCAAAAGATGTGTTGATGCAAAACTGATCTGCAAACACAAAGGGCTAATACCCGATTCAAACGTTAAGGCGTGCCAGCCGATTTGACCTTACTATCGGCAAAGGTGATAACTCGAATACTTTAGTCCTGACAACAGCGATGCGCCCGGATGTCACGGCTAAGAGGTACTCACGCGGAACTCGAGAACACGCCGAGCTTAAGTCGACGAATTCCTAAGAACTCGTAATAAAAAGAAAAAAAGTATGACGAAGTCGTCGAAAAGTAGATGCTGGAATATGAGTAAAAACGTGTGTTTGATTGATTTCTTGATTCATTATTACAAGGCCCTAGGGTTTATATTTATACCCTGCTCAAAGAGCTACAACCAGACACGATTAGAATTCGAATTCCAAATTACACGGAATCCATATACAAAACGATGCAAATAATTAAGGAAATAACAAAACTATCCTTCGTGACAAACCGAAACTCCTCCACATGACAACTGGCAGCTTCCGGACTCCTCCTTTGCATCATCGGCAATCCCTTTGCCATAGTCATCGGCAGACCTTTTTATCCAGCCATCGGCACCATATTACTGCCTGTGGACTTAGTCACATTCAACCTCTCCCTCATCGGCAACCATCCTCATCGGCAACCCGCATCGTACTGCCACCCTATCCTGCCATCCTAGACACGTGCCCAAAAACGGTGTCAACAGGTAGCAACAGATTATTTTACTAAGTGGGTGGAAGCTATTCCTTTAAAAGTAGCATCATCAGCTAATGTGATTGAGTTCATCCGAGAGCATATTATTTACAGATTTGGGGTTCCTAAGTCCATTACAACTAATCAAGGGAAGATGTTTACATCCAAAGAATTTGAAGACTTTGCTGCGAGTATAGGTTTTAAGTTGATTAATTCGTCCCCTTACTATGCACAAGCTAATGGACAAGCTAAGGCCTCTAATCAGATTCTTATTAAGATCATCAAGAAAAAGTTCAAAGAAAATCTTAGGAAATGGCATTCGATACTTAGTGAAACTCTTTGGTCTTATAGGATGGCTCGTCATGGATCAACTAAATGTTCACCTTATGAATTGGTTTATGGGTATGAAGCTATACTACCATGGGAGATTAATTTAGGATCTCGGAGGATATCACAGCAAGACAAACTGATAGCCGATGATTACAAGAATCTTATGTTGGACAACTTAGTTGATATGAATTTCATCGGCTATTAAAAGCTTTAGAAAATATTAGAGCTAATAAAATTAGGATTGCCAAGTTCTATAACCAAAAAGTGCAAGAAAGAAGATTCGGTGAAGGTGAACTGGTTTGGAAAGTAATTTTGTCGATTGGATCTAAAGACAACAAATTCGGCAAATGGTCACCTAATTGGGAAGGACCATATCGGAATACTAGGGTTGCTCCTCGAAATGCCTATTTTATGAAACTTTGGTGGGAGAAGAGTATTCTAGAGCTGTTAATGGAAAATATTTCAAGAAATATTACCCTTGTGTTTGGGTTGATTTCCTTTAGATGATCAAGTCATACAGGAGCATAGCTGATACACCAAGTATCGCCTTTAGCATAAAATTTAGAGTGTTAAGTCATTAAAATATAGCCGATACAGCGAGTATCGCCTTTAGTTCAAAAATTAAGGGTTTTGGACAGTAAGGAAATTGATGCAGTGACTATTATGTTTAGTGTTCAGAACTGTAATTTTATAGCCGATATGAAGAATATTGTCTTTAGCACAAAAATCAGGAACACAGAGAGGTTTTTGTTGATTCAGAATCATATTAAGGTTGCCTCAATGGGCAATATCACAGAGACAATGGATCAGCAAAAAGAGATAAGATAAAACTGCATAAAGGGCAGTGTTCTTGATTCATCAAGGGAGTTTTTACATTGATCAAAAGAATAAAAAACCTAAAACTAAACCTCGTCGTTGAAGACACGTGCTATGATGTCATCGACCGATGAGAATTGCGCCATGGCGTCGGCGTAGGGGGCAAATTCCTCCATTAGCTCCTCAAAGCCCTCATCGTCGCTCTCTGTGACAAAGTCTAGAGTCAAGGACTCCAAGAGCTGAGCCCCATGGCGGAGCTGTGCTGCTGCCAAGGCATTTGCTACCCCTGAGCGAACCCCATGGGGGACAGCCTCCTAGACCAAGTCGGGCATGTCCTAGAGACGTTCCGCCTAGGTCTCCCCGTGTGCGTTCACCATCTCAGTGACCGTGTTGATGGTGGGGGTGAGGGTGTTGAATTGCTCCTGGAGCCTTGTGATCGGCAAACAGATTTATCAGCAAAGTAGTCGATCAACTGAAGAAATACAGGGAAGATGAACTTATTAGCGATGGTGCAGTCGGACTCTGCTAATTGTTCCTTGGATCAGGCCAAGGATCCCTCGATGTTCTCCAACACCACCTCTAGAGCGTTGAGCTGCTCCTAGAGGTGGTGGGACCTCTTGCACTCCTCGGAATAGAGGTCCTGGGCTACTCTAAGACACTGGAGAAAACCCCAGGCGTCTTCGTGCCCGAAGACAGCATCATAGTCGATGACGTCTTCATGGCTAACCGGCTCCGAGCCTGCTTGGCTCGCCTCAGCTTCCTAGTTTGTAGCAGCCTCCTCAAAGGCCACTACTACCAGAGGCAAGGATGACGCTGACGCCCTAGGAACAGGGTTTCTTGGGCCTACCTTAGGATCAACTTGGGGGGTAGGGCTGCAAAGAAACAGAGAATGAGTAGTTGTTCAAGACGAGATCAGGTAAGGAACTGCATTGAGTTACCTGTTCAAGCGTCTACGCTGAGCAGAGTTCACTTCCTCAGATGAGGAAGGCGATGTTGGGCGCTTGCCTCTGCTGCCTGCCATTGGAGAGTTAGGGCTTTTGGAAGAAAAGGCAAGAGTCTTGGAGATTGAAAGGTTGAAGATGCAAGTCTAATGGCTGCATACTCTTACCCTTAGAGCTTTAGTATTATTTATAATGGGGTAAGTGGAAGGTGAAGCGGTGTACAGTTAATCCCCTGGATGAAGTGGATCGACTATCATGAGGATGGTTCCTTAGATTCGGGGTGAGTGGATTGGCTAAAGAGGAAAAACATTTCCATCATTCTAGGGACATGGGCGACAGAGAATAGCTGATCAACTTATCTGTGACCGCGGAAGACCTGAGTAGTGGATCGGCTAACTTTGCCGATGGAGTTCTACCTTATTTGGATTCGGTTGACATTGCTCATAAGATTTTGATAGAAGTATATAATTGCTGAAGGATAAAAAATGAATCTAAGTAAATAAAAGTTAAGTCTAGGAATTACAAAATGCAAAAGTAAATGCAGAAAATGTTCAAATTACATATTCAGAGCAGACTTAATAGAGTTCAAGCCAAGAGCCTAATGTTATCTACTTCGGCTATTTGATGTTGATCTTCTTTGGCTGATCCTAGAATCTTGGCTTTCTTGTCTTGCTTGATTTTGTCAAGTTTAGTCTTCAAGGTTGCCATATTCTTCTTTTGATCGGCAAACGATGTAGGAATCTGAGATAAAGCTTCATCTTTCTATTTAATTGCATCCTCAATAGTTTTCAGCTGGGTTAACAATTGTGTTCTCTCCTCATTAAGAGCAGCCAGATCTTTGTTGATTTCAGCAGGAGATTCTTTGAGGAGATCGACTGTCTTCTTAACTGATAGGATTTCTTGGATGCATTGGACTTCAGCAATAGCTGAATTCTTCTAAGATTCTCGAGATATTAATCTAGATTGAGCACTGAAGAATTTAGGGCCTTTACCTTCCAAGAATGCAGCTAGCAGAATCATCTCTCTTAGGGAGGAAGGAAGGTCATCCTTAATTTGATTAAAAATCTCCCTAACAGATCCTAAATCTTGGACCAAGACTGAGACATCAAGCTCCAGATGGGTAATCAACCTTTGAAGTCGAGCATTGATGTAGTCAGGTATAATTGGAGGTGTGTCTTCTGAGATCAAGATTGGTTCTTCATCAAGACATTCATCTAGAGGGAATGGCAGATAAGGTGAAGAAACCTGTTCCTGCATTAGAATAAACAGATTAGTGTTTATCACAAGATATCGGCAAATGGGGATAGGTGGTTCAACATACCTGTTCTACTGAGACCATGGTAGAACTGGGAATAGCTGATGAAGCAACTTCAAGAAGTTGAAGGTCTGGATTCATAAAAATAAGTTAATATAAACAGAAGGATTTATCCTATCAGCTATTATATGATGTTACCTGAAAAGACTTCAAGGATGTTGCCTAGGTTAGGGATAACATTATCATCACCGCTAGAAAAAGATAGGCCTTCTAGTGGGTCAGGAAGTTCAGGTCCCTTTTGAATAGTAGGTTTTTGAGCAACATCCTGGAAGGATCAAGGATTAGCTGATGCATAGGTATATTGTATACTTATGAGTTAACAGAAAGGTTATCTCGGTAGCTGCATCAGCTAAAGATTTAAGATGTTTTGAAGAAGTAACTTTGGTCTTCTTCGAAGTTGTCTTTTGAGAGGTAGTCGGTTGCTTCTTTTTCAGTGTAGCAGTCGGCTGATTGTTAGGGAGATCTGACGCTGGCTTCTTCATCAAAGCTTTTAGAGAAGGTGCATAATTACCCAGTCTTGGGTCAGGATACCATATGTCATAGTTCACCAGTGGAGGGGTCAAGCCAGCAAGATCCTATAGACAGTTAAAATGAGTGAATATATTCTGAGGTATGAAATTTTGGAAATATAGTGTATAAAAGTATACCTTAGACACGGCTTGAAAATCAGGATCTAAGGAAGAGCAGTAAACAGATATTGGCTCATTGAACATGTGTTGGCTCCAGTCTTGCCACCAATGATCAAATGCTATAGAAGTGAAAGGGGTGCATGTAACACCAAATTTTTTTTGCTCTTTTTAAATTAGGTGAAAAATGATTTATTTATGAATTTTTGTGCTCATAAAACATAGGGGAATAATATTTTTCATTAAAATTTATCATAAGTTTAGTAAACTTGATTGAGCATTCATGCTGGAGAATAATTGTTTTTGTGCTGTGTGTTTTATTTGAGAATTAAAAGAACTCAAAACTATTTTGAAAGAGCTTTGGAAAATAAAATAGAAAAGAAATTAAAAAAAACAAGAAAGCCTCCCTGGATGTGGCCCGAAGGCCTGGTTTGCTCCCCTCGGCCTGATGGCCTGCTGGCCGAGGCCCAGCTTCCCTTTTCCCTCTGGCCTGCTTCTCCTCCCCCGCGGCCCAGCGACTCCCGCAACCCACTCGGCCCAGCCCCGCGCCATCCCCCTCTCCTTCTCTCTGCCAGCTGGTCCCACCCCGCGCCCACTGACAGAGCGACCCCACCGGTCAGCCGGTTTTCCACCTTGAGACGTACTCGCACAGGACACCGTCTGGGAATCGAATCCCGATTGGCACGGAATTTCTTGCCAAATGCGCAAACCAAGACCCTATAAAGCCCCGAGATCTTCTCCGCATCCCCTCTTCCCCACCCGCGAGGCTCAAGAGCTCAGATTGCGGCCCTTGTCGCGATTTCGGATCTCGTCGGAGAAAAAGGAGCCGCCGCCGTGGCTCTCGCCTCTTGCTGCATCAAGGTCTTCGACAACGGTGTGCCGAGCTTCGTATTGCTTCTACAAAGGTGCCGAGCCATACTACGTGCGATCTACCAGCCTCTGTGCCTCTCTAACCATCACTGAACGTATGCAGGAGCACGTCGTCTGCCATACCGCGTGGTCCATCCTCTCCAAGCCGTCCCCGTCCTTGATCTTGTCCTGGGTGAGTTCGCAGCGAGCTCCTATGCCTTTCACTGCTTTCTCCTGTTTGAATCATGCGCTAAAACGCCAAAACGATGAGCGCCGGCGAACTTCCGTCCATGGAGCCGCCGTGGAGCTCCTGTGCGTCGCCATCGCCCTCTCTTCCTCTCCCTGGAGCGACTTTCAACCATCGGATCGAGATCCAACGGACGAAAACAGACCGTACCCCTTCGCTTGGTATTTTTGTTAAAGAGACCCTGAGAAAACTTGTTTTCTAACCCGCAGTCCAAGGCGTACCCGCTGGTTTGCGCCTTTCAATTCCGAAGGCGTATTCCTGTCGGTTTGAGTCAGCTTACGTTTTCAGTATTTACGGTTTTGCCACCAGATTTAAATTGCTTATAACATGCTCATTTTAAATCCGATTTGGTCCATTCAAATTGCGTTAGGTTCATAATCATGAGATCTACATGTTAGTAAACTTAATTCACCAGTTTGAAACTTTTGAATTTCGTGATACTATTTAATTAATTATTTATCTATAGGAAATATTAGAAAATTCATAACTTCTACGTTTTAACTTCGATTTTCGTGAACTTTACGTTTATGTGATCGTAGCACTGCGTAGAACATTTTGATAAACTTTTATATTTGTTTTACCACTATTTAGTGTATTGTTCTAATTATAGCTTGTTTGCTTCGTGTATGATTGTCTACATTGGATTGCGTGTTGTTGATTGATGATCAAGTTTAGACGATGAGCGATACGTTGGTGATCAAGGTCAATCTTTTGAAGACCAGAAGGCTCAGGAGAGCTTTGATCAAAGCAAGTATAACTGGGGATCGTCCTTGTTACCTATACACCATTAATACAATATTTATCATATGCATGTGTCCACCTTGATGACCTTAGCAAAATCATAGATGATTGTTATCCTGAATTCCTTGTTACCTATTTTGGATATGCATTTGGGTAGTTCTTGCTTGTGCTTGAATATAATCCATGATCTTGTAACATGAATGTTTGGATATACAATAAGCAATAAAATAAGCTTTCTAGCAACTTGAATATAAAGGGTGGAAAGAACTCTAGCTTTTGCTGGATTGATCTTGACCCTCCATAAGGACTTATCCCTTGGCAAAAGCTGGAACAACTCGTACAACCATGAGGGCTATATGGCTCTGGCTTTAGTCAAGTATGAGTAATTTTTCTAGCTCGTTAGCGGTTACCCATGTGGCGCAATTGGGGAATAGCAGACCGTGGATTCCTGCCGGTGAATCACATGGACTGACTAATGAAACCAAGCGGCCCTAACTTGTTAGACGAACCTTTGAAAGACTTCATAGTGAACCCTGCCGACCTTCCTTGGTAGTGGATTAAGAGGCTGATCACCTCGGGCGAAAGGGTAAATCATGACTCATGGGTAAAGATGTACAACCTCTGCATAGTGTTAAATCTGGTATACTAGTCGTGCCCACGGATACGGGCGGCCCGGGAAACTGACGGAATAGATGGACACTAATGAACATGATTAATGATAATAAAGGATGGTTTATTATGTTTTTTATATGTGTTATTCTTAATTATTGTATACATTGATCATGTGGTTATGGGATTTACTATGCTACCTTGATATTGGCTATCTAAATATAAACATGCTATCTACATATAAAAGCTAAATGCAGTCAAACCAGTGTCAGCTTATTGAGCCTCATGAACCCCTTGTTATACTTGTTGAGTATGATATGTGCTCACTCTTGCTATTTCCCCCAAACCTCAGGAGAAGTTTATGCTTGTGATCAACCAGTCAGTTGGATCCTGTAGAGTGAAGTTAATACCCGAAGTTTGGAGATGTCTATCCGCTGTTTGCTATTAAAGGTTATCTCTTTTACACTAAGTACGTTATATAATTTATGCATTGTCTTTTGATATTATCCCTTATTTGTAGCTATATGTGAGATTTGTTTTCTAAAACTCACATATGGTGCATATCTGGTTTTGTCCTTAAAATCGGGTATTACAGTGCACTCCCATCCACTAATGGCTTCTGGCAATAGAGATTGTTCAAAGTGAAGAATTCTATTGTACTCTATTCCAGTATTGACAGTTCCCTCAGCTTCACTTTATCAGCAAAGAATAAGGCTGGGGGCAATTGGCCAAAACCCATCTGCCTGGCCACTATTGAAGGATAGAAAAACTCATAGGAGGTTGGAGGTTTCTCCATGCCATGCTTGATCTCAACTAGTAATAGGCTTGGCCTTACCAAGTGGCTTAAAATTTTGAACTCTTTAGGGTCACTATAAATAATCTGAAATCTGAATGACGCTGGAAGTTCAAATTCTAGAGTTTTTAGATAGACAAACCACTCTAAAGGTGGCTCTAGAAAATCTTTGTAGAAGATCTTGAAGAAGTCTGTGGTTGATACATCAATAATGATTTCTGATGCTACCTCACCAAAGGACATACATTGGCGAGTCTTCTAGCCTTTAGGGAGTTTCTATTCCTCCTCTTCTGAGTATTCTAGGGAGGGAAAGATAAATTATTTAGCTCTGGAGCTGCTAGATTGTGCAGATAAAGATTAAGCCACAGGTGCAGTAACCACCAAGGACCTGTGATTGTTGGAACAGTATCGTTTTGCATCAGATGCTGAGAAACTCTATTTAAAAGATTGTATAGAGCTCCAAGGAGAATTTTACCAAGGGAAATTTTAGAGTTGCCTAATACTTTCTCTGCCAAGCTAAGATAGTTAGATGTTGGAGAACAAGCATGTCCACAGAAGACATATCTATCTAGCCACATGTTCAAAAAAGTTGTGTGCTCTTTGTCAGACATACATTTGTTATCAGTTTTGTGACTAATGATGTATTGGGACCAACCCCCAGTTCTTATACTATCTAACTTGAAGGAAGGCTTCACGAGTAAACTAAAAGGGTTGATGTGTCCTGCAATGTTGAGACATATGAGCATATGGACATCGGCTAATGTTGGGAACATTAGGCCTTGTCTGAAGACGAAAGCGTTGTAAGTATTAGACCAGAAGAAGCAAGTGGCCCTAAGCATAGGTTCATTCTTCTTGATGTCAGAAAGAGATAGAGAGATACAGTGATCTAGATGTCCAAGTTCCCAATCTGTTCTCTTTTTGGCTACTACCTTGATCAACCAATTTTTCCAACATAGGATAATTGAAGGTCAGTTTCTTATGGAAGTCTAATTATATCACAGATTTGAGTGCATGTTGGAGTGCTTAAAAGGGATTATGTTGGTCTCGGTGACAATTGTCCTGTTTAGATCTGGATTGCCCATCAGACCTTAGAAAATCTTGTGCAAATTGTCCTCAAGCGAAATGAAGATTTGGTCCTTGAGATCCTAGAAACAAGAGAAATAGATATTGAAGAAGAGTTGACGGAGCAAGAAGAATTCGGGAAGTAAAGGGAGAGTACCTCAGGGATAATGTCGATAGACGCCATCGGAGCAAGGAGTCACCGGATTGAAAACTCGATGTGCGAGGGTTCGGTGGATTGTGCGGGTTTCAAACTCTTGATTGAAATTTCTTGGAGGGAAACCCTAGCTTTTAAGACCAATGAACAGAGAGGACAGAAGAGGAAACAGAGTATTCAATATGTCCATATCAATTTTGAGTTGCAATTCTTGAATAAAATTAATTTTATCCCAAAATTGGGGGGCATGTGTTAATCCCAAATTTTGGTGAGTCAGAAAACTGCCTGTGGGCCTGCTTTGCGGAAGGAGAGACAACCAGATAAGTGGATCGACTAAACAAGAGGCGCAACAAAAATAGTCGATCAGAAGGGTGTCGGATCAAGGCAAGACGAAGGAGACATGTCGGGTTCAATTAAGAAAGGAAAAGTTAGAGTCCAGATTGCCTTTACGAGGAAGAATCATGTTAAGACATAAAACTAACTCTCTGGACTATAAATATTAGGAACCCGATCCTTGTAAGAATATACACAATCATAATACAAACCTTTTTTGGCTTCGGCCACCAACCTTAGGAGTAGGAGTACTAGTAGATCTCGACGAGACCTTCAACAAATCGAGCTGCATCGGTTGATTTCGACCTTCAGTTTGCTTGTAAGTTTTGTCATGGTTCATGTTTAGTTTGTCGTGGCTGCATCATTCGAACTCATGTCAAACTTGATTATGAACTAGTTATCGACTTGAATTTTATTTGTGAGGCTACATTGCTTCAATCTCTTATGAATATTGGTTCAAGTTAGTTATCGGCTCTATTAAATTGGCAATTTAGTAGATTCATTAAGTTACCAGTATTGTTCAAAGTTTAATGTTTTATTTATTTTAACAATATTTTGCCCAGTCAAGATTGGACGAGTTAGCTTGAACTTCAAATCTAAATGCTTATTATAAACCTTGAGAAAATAACGATTCTTAAGAAAAAATAAGATAGCTAACATAGCCGATCCGGTTATTTTGACCCATGAGATGCAATTGTTCAATATATTTGATAACGATTTTCTTTTTGCATTATTATCAGGACTTGACTTTCTAGTTAATTTCCTATATTTCAATGGCTTCTCGAGGCCACACATCTCGAAACTTTTGTACTTCTACCTTGTCAATTTTAGGTCAAATTGACTGGCACGCCTCGAAATCAATTCATCAAGCTCGTGTGTTTACGGCTTAGGAGGTCTAGGACTTGAGCTCCTAAACTTTCTCTGAGAGCCCTCGAGATTGTTGGTGCGAGATACCAATTTTTGCATCAACAGGGATTAACTCATGGGAGTTCTTGGAGCCTGGATCCACGTTGTAGAGCGGAAACTCATCACTGGTGGCCAAGGAGCGGAGGCGGCGGAGGCTTATCATCGGTGGCCAGCGGATGGCATCTGGCGAGCGGAGTTGCGGCATCAGCAGGCGGAGATGTGGCGCAAGGGACAGGCCTACGGTAGTGCGGGCATCAGACGGAGGCTTAAGACGTCGGGGGCAGAGGAAGTGTTGTTTACTAAGCTGGGTCGTATCCACAAGGCCAATATGAAACGTACCAATATGAATCGGTACGAGGGTGGCCCGATCTTCACAACAGTAGATCAAAAGAACATGGATAACTTGCTGCGAACAATGGATAATTAGCTTTATAGTGGACATAGGTTGGATGCGACCAAGCGATGGGGAGAGAGGCACCGAAACCGCAAAGACTTCGACTCGATCTCCTAACAACCGCAGAACCGCAATCCAGAACTAATGCACACAATACGGCACAGCCGAATGGAAGTCGTAGAGCATGAAGTAGGGGAACCCAGAGGATTCACTTCACAAGTCCAAGAAGAACAAGGAAGAACAAAGGTTGAGTAAGGCACTTAGCAGCACAGCTGCAAATATCATGTAGTTTATCAAATGATCAAAGGTTGCTAATATCTTAGAGGTAGAGAATAGTTATACTAGGAACAACCCTCCTAGATAGGTATGAAAACAAAATGGAGTTTCTGAGGGAAGGCAATGTGAAAGGCCCCCTCAGAATGGATTCTCGAAGTGGTTTCACATGACTGTTGGCCTCCAGAGCAGGTTTTAATAAACTAACCATAACTCCTTATTGGAAAGCCCAAATGACAAACCGTTTCTTGGGTGTGAAACTAGAATCAACGATCTTTCCAACAATGTATGCCATGCACCATGAAACATTGTAGATTTCTATAGTTTTGCTCGGCAAGTTGGACCAATATTCTGTCATGACATACTGTTGACCTTCTGAGCAGTCTTGACTAATCCAAACATAACTCTTGATTGTGATGTCCAAATGAGGTAGGAGTTGAGGCATTGGAAATTGGACTTGATGAGCTTTCCAAAATGTCCTCAAGGGCCTCCAAAGATTCATGGAGTTGAGAGTTATGACTGCTTCTTTCTAATGTTTGAACATTTGTCTGAACATTCATGGGATAAGTTTCAGACGTCTGAATCTTCATGCATGATACTTTTCTGATATTATCATTCTGTAGTAGTTTCTCTTCCTTCTCTTCAAATATATTCTTAAGTACAACCAATATAGAGCACTTACGTAGTATAACATTCTCAGAAGTGTGAAAATTACAATCACTAAGGAAAGAATTCATCTGCTCTTGTAGCTTCTTGGCACGGCTTCTTGTAAGTGGAACTTGATGTGTAGCATTTGGACTTGAATGAGCATGCATAGCTGAGATTTCCTCATCATTCTCCCCCTCTTGAAAAGGAGTCATCCTCGACTCTTCCAATCTAAAGAAAGGAGATAAATTGATGACGTTGAAGCTTGTATTCATATTTTGTCGAGGCACCCACTGTAACATCCTGGATTTTTACGAAAACCAAAAATACGAGTTTTTTAAAATTTTTCTTGTAATCTTGTGAAGCATATAGTTTTTAGGTCTAACTCGATTCTAACCCGCTAACAAGTCATCGCATTCATATAGAATTGTTTGTAGACGAGTGCTCTTATTCGTGAGTGGTCTTAAGTTGGATCTTGTTTAGGGTTTTGAGTTTCTTTTGGAGTGCACAAATCCGTAGCAAAGCCTTCCCGAATCTTCGTTGAGACTATCTCTAAGGCGAAGCGAATCCGTTCTCAACTTTTTCGTTGGAGTACGTCTCAAACTCCATTGGATTTTATCCGATCTCCTTTTGAATCTTCTCCAACTCCTTATGTTTTCATTCCATTGTGTTTAATCAAAAATAGAAAACCCTTTTCTCCTCCTCTCTTATTTTTCTCTCCCTTCTCTCCCATCCTCCGCTGCAGCCCAGCTCCCCCCTTGGCCCAGTCGGCCTCCCTCCACCCGCGGTCCACTCCTCTCCTTGGCCCAAGCCGCCCCGCTGGCCTGCTCCCCAGCGCCACTCCAGCCTGCCTGCGGCCCGCTTCCCTCCCCTGCCTCGCCTCGGCCCAGCAGGCGACCCATGGCCCAGCTCGGCTGCTCACTTCCCCCCGGCCCAACTCGCGCGCGCGAAGGCCCATGCCGCGGCCCAAGAGGGAGGCAGCGCCCCCTGCTCCCAACCCCGACCCCAGGCCGCCGCCGTCAACGCCAGGATGGGGAGCACCCCCGCGCGCGCGCCTGCTCCCCTCGGCGTGCGTGCCCGGATCGACGGCCGCGTGTCCTGCTCGCGGCACGGACGTCGGAGATGGCCGCTTCCGCCCCGAAACCCTAGCGCCCGCACTATAAGAACCGCGCAGCCGCCGCTCTGCTCCACCACCCAGCGCCGCCAAGCACCACCTCGCCCCGGAGCCAGAGCCGCCGCGCCGCGCCGAGCTTCGTCCTCGCCCTCGACCCCGGCATCCTCCGCGACACCGACCTGGACGGCCGCGCGGACGCCCCGCGGCGCCGAGCCCCGTCCCCGCGCACCGCCGTCGCGACGCCGTGTCCGCGACACGCCTCGTCCTCGGCACCACCCTGCGTCACCTCGCCAACGAGCTCGCCCATAGCTTCGCCATCCGCTGCATCGAGCTGCACGCGACGTCGTCCACGGCGCCCGAGCGCCTCGTCCTCGGCACCACCCCGCCGCACCGGAGCCGCCCGCCGCGCCAAGCGCCTCGGCCCCGACCTCGCCTTCGAGCCGAGCGCGACGTCGAGCCCCGACGCGTCCGCGCCCTCGACCTCGCCGCGCCCAAGACGCCGTGCGCCCTCGCCCTCGACCCCGGGAACCCGCCGCGACGCCGAGCAGGAGCTTCTCCGAGCCCCTTGCTGACCCCGACACCGAGCTCCGCCTGCGACGTCGCCCGAGCTCCGTCCACGACGTCGGTGCGGTGACCAAGCCCCGCGACCCCGTCCGGCGTCCACGTCCACGTCCTGCCGTGCTGTCCGCGGTCACCGCCTCGTCGCGAAGTCGACTGCGCCAAGCCCAAACGCCCGTCTCGACACGCACGGACTCCGCCGTGGCTGGGAACGCGCGTTCGCCACCGCGTCAAGCACCTCTGCCCCAAACCCCGACGTCGCGCGCGGACGCCGCACCGCAGTGACAACAACGACCTCGACGCCATGCTGCCAGCGTCACCAAGCACAACCCCTGCAGCCACGACGTCGAGCAGCGCCCCCACCAGATCCCCTCGTCAATGCCGTGCTGCGTCGAGCCCCGAGCAGCGAAGCACCTCGTCCTCGCCAAGCCCTTCTCTGCCGCCGGTGAGCCACCAGTGCCCAAGTTCCCCTTGTTTCCCCTTCCTGTTTCGCCTTGCTGAAATCGGCCTTCGCGCCGTGAACCTTCACTGTTGCAGGGAAGCAGTGGCCTCGTCGTGCTTTCGATGCCTTCCCGATGCCTGCTGCCTCCAGCCGAGCCGCAGCAAGCAAAAGCCAACCAAGAGCAGCAGCAAGCCCGCAGTAGATCTTCGTCCAACACCAAGGTCGAACCTTGAACTGAGTTGACGCCCTTCGTGGCGTCAACAAAACTCTTGCCCTTCATTCTTGTATCTTTGTATATACTTGTTAGTGATCATCGATATCCATCTATCTATGCTCGTCGATTCATGATCTATCTATTCTATGCCTGTGCCGTGCCTTCGCGCCGGTCTACTCTATCTCTTTTGGTCGCTATGGAAATGTGCTACTCCGAGTTGTCATCGTGTCCCTTGTGTTGTCTTTGGTTGAGTCGCGATTCTTTGTGTGTTTGTTCTTGTCGTTGTGGACCGTGCCGTCGAGCCGGTTGAGAGAGTGACGTGTTTGAATGTTGCGATCGCGAGTTCGTCTCGCCATGGTCGTAGTGCCAAGCATGTCCCTACTCTCGTGTTGTCGATGTTCTTTCTTTTTGTTATTTGCCTGAGGACCGAGCCTTCGAGCCGGTCGGGAAAATGGTAGTGCGTTTGATCATCTCGATCGTGGGTTTGTCCCGCCGTGATCTTGATGCCGAGCGTAACTCGTTTTCTCGTGTTTAATCGACTCTCTAGTGCCATGATCGTTAGCGACCCTATTTGACCCACAGGCGTGGTCACCATGGACTTGCTGTCGGTGCGCCTCCTACCCGCACCTGGCAAGCCACTCGTGACCTAGTTTAGTGGGAGACTAGCGGACGACAATCGTGGGACTTATGAAAGCCAACTCGTTAGGTGAAGATCATGGCCGCGAGTCAACCTCGCCATGGCCATCGGGCTTTACCTGTTTTTCTCGCACGAATATCTTATCTGTCTCGTATGCTTATGCCACCTAGACCCAGGCATTTCCCCTAGTTCCCGCGATGACAACCGCATCGTGTGGAACTATAGGAATGACCTTGTGCCGATTCAGAAGCACCTAGGTCGCGGAATGATATGAGTTGGTGTAGTTCGTGGGATCGTGTTTGTTCCTCTAACTGTCGATTGTTCCATGGCGTGTTGGTTGGAAGAGTGTGATTTCGTTCTTCTCTCTTATTCTCAATCCCCATCGATCCAGTAAGATGTGGGTTTGCCCCTTTTGCTTGCTTAGTGTTTTGATTCCATTTCCACGATTTCCGCCGTTGCCATGGCGAGTGGATAGGAAGAAGTAGACCACTCCCCTTTTCTTCTCTCCTTGTTCCACCCTCTCTTGGCTCTCGCCAACTACAATGGCGTATGGATTGAGAGAGACCGGAACTTCCCGTGCTCATAGCCTTTTCGATTCCTGTCGATCTCTATGACACTTGGATCGAAAGACTGTAAGTTGTGGTGTTTGCTTAGAATGAGTTAGAGTCTAAGCCATTTAATAAAGCCGTACAGGTTGACTCAGTTAACCCGGGAAGTACCGGCTAGGCTAAGACTCTGGCTTGTACTTAGTGAACAACCATTCCCGTTTCTTTTAGCCCAGGGATCGGACATCCGCCGAGAGGGCTAAGTTGTTTTCCTTTCGTTGCGCTTTTAGAGTAGTTGTTCCTCAGTGTTCTGTCGTCTCTTTTCGCGATCTTTCTAGGTCTAGTGGTTTGATTGTTTCGCCTTGATTGTCGTTTACGAGGTAGTTGCTTCGGTTAGCGATGATCGAATCGGAACCAGTCGAAGGAAGGACATGCAGATAGGAGAAAGACCTTGGATGAGTACAACTACAAGTGAACTGAGGATCCTGGAAATGTCACTCGACAGGTGCCACGTCCCACCCAACCTCGTAGAATCCTATTAGACATGCAATATTATAGATGCTAGTGCTTTACTTTTATGCAAATGAACTATGATAGGTTGCATGGTAGAAATGCTTGTGAGCCATTGCCTTGTTGCAACCTATAACCCTCGCACACCCGCTATTAGGTTAGATGCTTGCATACTACTTGCTACTGCTTCTACTACGCATTATATCTGTGATGTGATGCATTGTGGAGGATTGGATGTGAGTGGATAAGGCACGTGTGCCGATAACTGGTTAAGAAATGGATAATGGATATGGGGAGATCTTGGCGTGTGTCTTGGGTGTGTGGTGAGGGTCGAGTCGACCGAGCAGGATTTACGACGAGTCTTGGGACAAGTCTTGCCGGGGAACGCTACCTGGGCGTTCTCCATGAGAGATACCTGTGGCGGGTACATGTGACAGGGAGAGGTCCCGGAGTGGAGTGTCTTCGTGGGACGAAGCACCGGGATGGGAGGTGCTGTATAGCACGGGGTAGCCGGGTGTCCCGTCGAGAGGGGCATCGGCTGGCCCCTCATGAAGATGTCCTGTTCGGTTACCCTAAGGACTGAGATGTTCTGAGAACCGGTTCGTAGGAAGCCTTACACGCCACTCGCCTTATTATGGTGCGGGACGGATGTACGACCAGCTAGTGCGGTGCCACTACTACTAGGTTGATAGCGGATAGTGTAGGGAGGTACGGGCATGAGGACCCACACCCTCCTAAGACAGCGTAGTGACCCTTGGGGGCCCGGTACTACGCCTCACAGTCTCAGCATGCCGGTGGTACTCCGGTGTGGCCCCAGTCCTGAGTGGTAGGGTGGCATCGTATTTAGTTGGAAGGCAGCCCGGTATCAGCCTAGACGAGCCGGTTCGTCGATGATGGTGATCTTGTGGCTAGTGTAAACCTCTGCAGAGTTTGGTTGATCGATCGATACATATGCCGTCTTCTCGGCTATGGACCTTTCCTATGATCCGCTTCGCTTGACTAGTGAGAGGAGACCTTTCTACCTTCCCCTGGGTTTGTGTTGGATCCGGCGTTGGCCGTTGAGGCAAGGCACGAGCGGGAGTCGTACTTGCCGCCTAGAGAGTGAGAGTGTGGTGAGATGTGTGTGATGGGATGGATGGATGGATGTGTGGATGAGATGGAATAAAACTTGATGAATTATTATTATAAAATATTGATGAACTTGCATAGGAAAAACTACAGCTATACATAGGCCTCTTGATATACCCTTTGCATTTCCACCTACCACAAAGCTACGCAAAAGCATAGGGTGGGAGCCAGTGGCCAGTACAAATCGTACTGAAAATTGTTTAGCAGGTTTTGAACGTGATCTATGACGATAACTACGGAGAATAGAAGGATTAGGTGGTCTCGTTCCTGCGCTCAAGTTTGGTTCGGAGATGAAGGCTACGCCCGCTGATAAACTACACCGACTCTGATGATTGCCTGTGAAGGAGGAGCCTTCACCGCTGACGCGCTACATCGACTCTGATAAAGACTCGTGTGTGTTTCCGCTAGAAAAACGATGTAATAGGCTTGTTGACCAAGAGTTGTAAAGTAAATGTGTTGTAACCTTGTTTTTCCACGATGCATGACTGTGATAACAGCTGATATATGATAATGTGATGGTTCAATTTTTGAATTATCACATTATAATTCGAATCTGTGGATTTTCCCCTTCGTGGAAAAATCTGGGTCGTTTCACCCACTCACAAATAGCTTTGATATTTTCCTCATCCACCTCCACACCTTGACCTGAAACAACAAAGCCAATAAAGACTACCTTGTCAGTGCAAAATGTGCACTTATCAAGGTTAGCATACATTTTTTGCTCATGTAGGACAACAAGCACACTTTGGATATGCTCAATATGTTCATCAAGAGACTTGCTATAAATTAATGTATCATCAAAGTAAACCATAACAAACTTGCCAATGAAAGATCTAAGCACATGATTCATCAATCTCATAAAGATATTTGGTGCATTAGTCAATCCAAAAGGATTACCAATCATTCATACAACCCAAACTTGGTTTTAAAAGTTGTTTTCCACTCATCTCCTTCCCTCATTCTTATTTGGTGATAGACACTTCTCAAGTCAATTTTAGTGAAAATTATTGCACCACTAAGTTCATCAAGCATATCATCAAGTCTAGGAATAGGATACCTATACCTTACTATGATGTTATTAATAGCTTTACAGTCAATGCACATTCACCATGAACCATCTTTCTTAGGAACTAAAAGAACAGGGACTGCACAAGGTGAAAGACTTTCCTGCACATACCTTTTCTCATCAATTCTTCCACTTGTTGCTGAATTTCTTTTGTTTCCTCTGGATTGGTAGCAGGTCGCTGTTGTTTTGCAGGAGATGATGCTGTAGAAATTGCCATCTTCAAAGGAGCAATAGATGAAGAGGGACTAGCTGCGGTACCTTGGGTCCGTCCCCCACCAAATGAAGTGACAGACTGCTTCTTGCGCCATGAGACTGTAATAGAATGACTTGCATAAGATTTTCTACGTGTCTCTTGCTGAATTTTTCTTTCAGTGTGCATAGCTTGATCAACAAGGTCTTGCAAAGTATGGTATAGAAACATCTCAACAAAACCAGCAATTTTCTCATTGAGACCACCCAAAAATCTTGCCATTTTTTACTCTGGATCCTCTCTAATTCTAGCAGGTACTAACAGCAGCTCCATCTCCTTATAATACTCATCAACCATTCTTGTCCCTTGCTTCATGTTGGAAAATCATAACGCACACTCGCTAGAGTAAGATGTGACAAGTATCTAGAAATGGTGGCGCCTAACTAGTACTGCTTAAATGCAAGCCTGAGCCGTTACTAGGATAGGGTGTCAGGCTACCCTGAGCAACGGCTCTAGAAATGCTAAGCAACACTAAACTCTAGCGGTGACGCAAGAAGTACCAAGGGTAACTTAGCAAGCGCACAGGTACCGCTGTAGCACTTCAACCGTGGTGAGTATCTGCGGTGTCGTAATTTATAGTTTGCTCACGGGAAGCGGACTAAGACTCTCCAATAAATATATGGATGGATATCCGTGGTTTGTGTCTACTCAATCTAAATTCACTAGTGCTAATAGGGGGTAAGAATAGCAAGATAGAATAATAGATAAGTCAGATAAAGGTAAGTAAAGATAACTGGTAGTGAGCTAGCTAGGTGGGAGGACAACGAGTGAGTAAGGACTCCTACGTATCTAACCCTACTTTTGTGTTCTAATCCTAATCAATGTAAATGACTCAACTAGACTAGTATCCAAACAGTCTTGTGTGGTGGAAGTCGACTGCAATAGGAGGATGAAACTCCTATCCAAGCGGACATTTGTCTTATGGGCGCCTACAGACCGTACCCGACATGAAGAGAACCTACTGGGAAGCAGAGGCCCGTCACGCTTCGCCGCCACCCGCTAACATGTTTGATACGGTAGCATCCACTAATAACCGCTAGCCTAAGTACCTCTCTTACACGAGTCTTATAACTTCAACTATCACGTAAATAGCCAAAGCCCCTAATGGTAGTGGAACACACACAAGGTGTTGAAGACACTAATCTAACTAAGGCAACTACACAAATAAGACTAAGACACAACACTACTACAAGAATAGTAATACACTAAGCAATACTCAAAGTAAAGACTTGAAGTAAATAATTAGTAAAGTAAAGAAAGACTATATTAATATAAAGAATGTAATAGAAGAGAAAAGGTACAAGAGCTATACCAGACTCTCCAGAAGACAGCTCCGGAGACCCGAGCTTCGCTCGACTCGACTCTAACTCCCACTCTTGACTATACTACACTACACTTGATCTCCCAAGTGGGATTTAGAAATGAAATGATAGACGGAAGATGTGAGAGATGTATTGGGAAGGTGGAGGACCCCTCCTTATATAGGGGTGAGAAAGGGGGTGCCATGTAAGCGATCCGCGTGCTCCTTCCATCTCCACCCTTGGATGCACCGACCTCCCAACCACCTTAGATGGACGGTTGAAGATTTACCACACATGGTGAATGTGAGGAAGGTCGGTGGAAGTGAACCAACTCTAGATGGGGCCCACCTGTAGGTCGGTCAACCTACCATCTGGCTAATAGTGGGTTCCACGGACCTTTTGGATGGTCCTTAAGTCGGTGGGAGGCTGGGCCAGGTGGCATGACCCAATTGGTCGGTCGGCCGACCGACCTTTGGGGCCCCTAGCCCACCACTGGCCTCCTGGTGGTGTCCCCACTTGTCATGTGAAGTGTTGTCTAAAATTGAGTCTAGTTGCACACTTGCTTGCTTCCATGTGGGCCCAAGGATCCATGTGCTAAGTGTTTGAACCATTGAGGGCAAGCACACTTGGATCCAAGGGTTGGGATTGACTCCTTGGAGTATGCCATGGCTCATGCCATGGAGGGGAGCCCCAGGTGTGCCCAAACCATGATCGGCCGACCTATGTTATGGGGCCCACAGGGCTTATTTCCTTCTTCCCTGCATTGAATAAGCTAAGAGTACAAGTGGAACTTTATTAGTGATAAATATGTTCATGTGATGCTTATCTTCCTTCAATTGAGGACTGTTGATGGGCTTTTGAGTATATAGAACTGGGTCTTATTTCCCGTCAACAAGATCCCCCAAGCTTAACCTTTGCTCGTCCCGAGCAAACAATCAAGACTTGGTTCGATTGGATCAGGTATTATCACTAAGTTAACATCTTAATAGTACTAAGTGCACAACAAAGAACTTCTCCTTGATTGGAAAACTTAGCAATGCTAACACACCAATGTTACTTTAACACCCATGGGGCTTATAACATTAACTCAGTCTTGGGATGTTGAGAGATAGAAAAGCTTTGACTGGACATCTACTTTTCTCATTCTTTAGCAAGTTTCATGCCAGAGGTTCTTTGCTGAGGTTTTCAAAAGAAATCTTAATGTTCCTCATATGGTTTCTCTCAAGTCACTCAAGTGGTGTATAATCCTTACCGAGGCATATGAGTAATTTGCCTTCTCTATGTAATCCTACTGTAATAAAGGCTTATGTGGAGCTCAAGGTAGGAACAAGGGGATGGCGTACTTACATTGCATATGTTGTGAAGTCAAACCTCGGATCCTTGGAGGAAGAGTAGTGTCATGCTCGAGATCAAGATATATATGTGGAAAGGTGGTATGAGTATGATGGCTAGATGGGTCCTTTATTTGATTGTGCTCTCTCTATATTTCTTTTCTATTGAGACAAGGCTAGCATTTCTCTCTCTCTCTCTCTTAAGGACTTGATGATGTCCTTCCTAACAAGATGATTATTTTTCTATAGCCTTTGCTTTGTGTCTCATCTAACATTTAGTTATTAGAGAGAGAGATTCTACACTTAGAGCATGGAGCATCTATATTTGGTGGAATGGAAATGGAATGGTATGGAATGTTGCATACTCCCAGTGTAGGAGCAGCAGATGTATGTGGATGGTGTGGATCTTGATCTCATTGAGCATGACACAACTCTAAACCAAGGGTCAACAAGAGTTGACAACTCTCAACACAAGCAAGCAGCCTATGTGTTGGGTTTCCATCATGTAGAGCATATATGGCTTGTGGTAGGAGTTTAACACCATTGAGGAACAATTAAGTTTTTATTCATCTTTAAAAAATAAATTCTCTGGCAATCATGCATGCTTAGAATAATAGTATAGATCTCTTATCTTAGCTATATCATGTCTCATAACAACTTAGACTTTGTTTTAGCACTTGCAACCCACTAAGTGTTCAAGTTCATGATGGTTAAGAATGCTAAGTAGTCCATACTTAGAGAAATGATAAGTTGTAAACAAGTACTAGAGAGACATTAACTAGCAATTTCATCATCATTTCCATAGGAAGGATAGCACACATGAAGCATATATATAAAAAGGAAATAAAGCAAATAAATATTTTTTTAGATTTTTTTATTATGCAAGAAGGAAACCAACAAAATGCAATAAAGCAAGAATTAAATTAGGGGGTTTGGAAACTTACCTTGGATAAACTTACCTTAGTGGGGGAGAGAATATCCCCCAAGCTTGCCTTCTTGCTCACTGGGTGGTTGATACCCAAACCACTGGTCCCATCGGTACTCACTCTCAGCTTGGAGGCTTTGGGCCATGTCCAAGTTCTCTTTCATGAGCTGCAAGGTGGTCTGCTGTCCAATGTTGATGTTTTCCATATCACTGATGAGTGTCTCCATTTCAAACAGTGGTTGGCGCCTCCCCCTACCACGAGGGCAAGGGGTGCGTGCTGTTGAAGACGTCTTGGAGTGATGAGGTGTTTCCATGTGCATGGAGTTCACCTCATCCTCCTCTTGTGGGGCAGCATAAGAGGGACCAGCTTGCTGTTGAGCAGCATGGGACCGTGCTCTCGTCATCCTGTCCATCCTTGCAATAGGGTTGGCTCTATTCTCTCTTCCTAGCCTTAGGGTTAGTGATGAAGCATTATACAACCAAAGGTTCTCATCAAGAAGAGAGACTTCAATAGGATGGTTCCCATAAATCATTTAAGGTCATTTCTGGGATCTCTCTTAATCAAATTAGCACTCCTAAACATCTGCTCACCTAAGATAGATCTATCATCCTAGATGTACTCTACTTCATTTGTTTCAAGCAAACCCATAGATTCAGCAATTCTGGTGATAAGTGAAGTAAAGCATAGGGGCATGCTAGGTGCAATGGAGGAAATCCAGAAAGGTACTAGCCACTTAACATGTGAAAATCTGATTTTATTTACCATGGCATAAAGGATTTGCAATTCTTTACAGCCTATATCATCCATACTAGGACCAGGGAAGAGAGTGACTACGACCCAAATGTACATGAATCTTAAGGTTGGGTTATAGATTTGGACAGGTCTACGAACAGAGAGATTATTGGAGCAAGTAATCAACTTCCAGAACTTAGCTAAGTCAAAATTTTGTAGAGCATGATCTATGTCTAGCTCACAATATTGATCAAAGCCTAGACATGTACTCAGTTCACTCCAAGTTAAACTGTAATCTTTGTTGAACATGCGAAAAGTTACTCCCGCATCGTTTGATTTTAGTGTGGCAAGAAATTCTTGAGAGAGTACTTTTACACCAAATTGAGGAACTTGCCAAAATCCACCCCAACCATTGACATAAAAGACAGTAGGAAAGTCGGTGCTTATACCTGATTGGTCCAAGAGTTGCTCGTCAAAGACAGCGGTATGGTTGAAGCCGCAAGTGTGAAGGGTGTAGAGCTTTCCTAGCTCTTCATGAGTGAGCAAGAGGTTGTCGTGGGGCTCCAGTATCCTATCAGCGGGGATGAAGGGAACAAGAGTGTGCAGTTGTTCCTCCTCCACTCTCTCATGGCTCCTACCTTCAGAGTGGTGAGAGCTCGAGGATGAGCCATCACCCTGCCTCTTCTTGGTGAGCTTGGCGGAGATGAATTTCTTCATGCTAGCTTCACAAGTGAACAAACAAGACCAAGCTTCCTACTATACTACTATGCAGAAGGGAAATGTTTCTAGGTTTATATCTACTACTACACTAAGCTTGAGAAGGCTTGGAACACTAAATAGAAGAGAGAAGGCCAAGTGAGCTCAAGATGATTCTGTTGGTTGTGGTGTGGAATTGATCTCACATTGGGGTGTTATTTATTGGGGTGAAAGGGCATAGCAAGACCCCCCATAGGGTAGGTCGGCCGACCGTGGTTCACCCCCTTTGAAACATGCCTTCAACTTTGCACAAGGAACCTAGCCTCGTGCTTGCAAAAAGTCACCAAGTGAGACCAAAAGCATGGTCGGTCGACCAAGACTTTTGCCCCCACCACTTTAATCATGCTATGTTGGGTTGTCTGATAAAGATAGTGGTGGTGCTGACCTAAAGTTGCTGCTGGTTGCCTCAGATTCCCATGTTTAGTGCTTAGTGAAAGAGAAAAGGAGAAAGCAAAAGAGGGGACAAGCACCAAAGTGATTCCCATGGACCATGGGGACCCTTAAGCATGCATTGTTACTTCCTATGCTAGCTTTGGTTGTTGGCATGTTCCCTAAAGCATCAAAAAGTGCTTAAAGTAGCATCCTAATTAAGCTAAAGTCATGAGCATTGGACCATTTCACCTCGAATTCTGGCTAGTGTGTTGAGCATGGGATCCTTTGACATCATCATTTCGAGGTGGCAGGATGCCAGGTGGCACCAAGGCAAGGTCAGTCAACCTGCCATTGGGAGCCCCAGGGCATCCTTTGTCATTCCTAGGATTCCACCTTCTAGTGAGAGTGGAGGGAGAGGTGGTGGACCCACCAAGCCAGGTCAGCCGACTAGGCAATGGTGGCCCCAGCAGCTCACCTTTTCTCTTATCACTCTTCTCAAGTTTTATTATTTATATCTAAGTTATTTGGTCCAAATAAAAAATGCAATTTTTTTAAGTAAGCATGCAATTGAAAAGCAAAATTTAAATGCAGAAAATAAATATGAGATAACTACTGACATACCTGGTCAGCGGAGGGCTCCATGTTTTAGGTCCATAGAGCAGGACCTCTCCATCGGGTTTCATTCTGTGGACACCTAGGTCGGTCCTAGAGACGGGGACCGTGTAGGCATCTCCTTCTCCCGCCATTCCTTTTTGGAATGTTCTGCTTGCTTCACGGGTTCCTCCTTCTATTCGGCCTTTTTGGCTGACTTGCCTTTGTTGTACCTCCGGTGGGATTTTCCGTGAGGTTTCTCCTCCGGTTTCGTGTACTTTGGCCGCATGTTAGTTTTATAGCCATTGAAAGGACATTTGATCCTCTTACCTGCGAACTGTAGATGGATCTGGCCAGATCCGACGTAGATGACGGCATTCACCGTGTTCAGGAATGGCCGTCCCAGGATGACAGGGATGTCGATGTTCGCCCCCATGTCGAGGATGACGAAATCGGCAGGGGCATATTCATCTTGGATTTTAACCAAGATGTCCATAGCGACTCCCTCCGGGAACCGAATGGTTTGGTCCGCCATCTGCAATCTCATAAAGGTAGGGAGCAAAATGCCCCCTAATAGATTTTCATAAATTACCTTGGACATGATGTTGACGCTTGATCCAAGGTCGCAGAAGGCGTTGTGGAAGAGCTATGGTCCGATCTCGCAAGTGATGGTCGGCATGCCTGGGTCGTCCTTCTTTGTGATGAACGGGGGATCAAGGAGATATCCCTAATTTGAATGGACCGGAGGCTTACCATACCTCGTAGAGACTATTTTAACAGACTCAAGTGGGTCCTCAGGTTTCCCTGGGATCCTACCTTGCTCATATGATGGGACAACTGTAGCTAGTTGAGCTAACTGTGTTTCTAACATTTTATTAAAGCTCAATTGATTTTTAATGGCAGAATTAAAGTTGTCCATTTTCTCACTAAGGCTTTCTAGGATCTTGTGATTAGCCACAATTCTCTTATTGATACTATCATTAATTAGTTTGGCCTAGCACAAGATCTCTAAGAGAAGGTTGGTTACCAAAGGAATTACTAGAATTATTATTGTAACCCATACCTTGGCCTTGGTAGAAGCGACGTGAACTCCATTGTTGTTGTTGGGGTTGGTTCCCGTTGTTGAAGTTGTTGTTGATGTAGCTCACCTCCTCCTAGGTCTCAGGGCAGTTATTGCCCGAGTGATCATCTCCTCCACATACCTCACACCATGGATCAGTTTCCACAGCACGAACAGCAGCAAGGGTCTGGATGGCTTCAATTCCCTTTTTAGAGGAAGATTCCTCTATTTTCTTCATAAGGAGGTCCATCTTAGCAGAGAGCATGTCCACCTCATTGAGGGCATGGACACCTCTCTTCATGGGCTGGAGGCGCTCCTCATTCCATCCTTGGTTGATGACCATCTTTTCAATGAGGTCCTTGGCATCCTTGACATTTTTCTGCAAGAATGCCCCTCCAGCTAAGGCATCAAGGTGACTACGGGCCATGCCGGTCAGCCTGTGGTAGAAACCTTGAATAATGAGCTATTCGTCTATCCCATGATGAGGATAGGCGCGAATGTACTCATTGAGACGTTCCCATGCTTCAGGAATCATCTCGTTGGACTGTTGCTGGAAGCTCAAAATCTTCCCACAAAAGGCACTGGTCTTGCCTGCTGGGAAGAACTTTTTGAGGAAAGCATTGACACACTAGTCCCAAGTTGTCACTTCGCTCTTGTTGGCGTAGAACCACTGCTTTGCCTTCCCCAAGAGTGAAAATGGGAAAAGGTGAAGGCGGATGGCGTCCGCCGTGACGTTCTTGACGGTGAAAGTGTTGCACACCTCCAAAAAGTGTTGAAGGTGGTCATTGGCATCCTCATGTGGCTTCCCACAGAATGGACTAGCTTGCACTATGTTGATCAGTGCAGGCTTGAGCTCAAAGGTCGCATCGCCCAAGTTCAGGTTTGGGCCTGTAGCGACAAAGTCAGCTAATGGGGACGAGAACTCAGCGATGGTCTTTTGGGCCATGACTACCTCAACAACTAGTGCGGGACTTCCTTCCACGAGTGGTTCGGTCTCTGAGATGAACCTTTGAAGAGAAACCTGACGGCGTCTAGTTCTCCTCAACAATTGATCACGATCTTCAATGAAGTTTGGCGGCGATTGAAAACCGCTCATGCACTGTCTAGATTCATGATAACGAGAAACAAGACAAGTTAAGGGTAAGCCCCTAACACTAATAGATACTTAGATTTTAGAGTAGGCCACGGATTCCAATTTATTAGAGATTCCTAGTACGACGCTTCCCCGGCAACGGCGCCAAAAATGTTTGTTGGCAAATCTTAACGCACACCGGCTAGAGTAAGATGTGACAAGTATCTAGAAATGGTGGCGCCTAACCAGCACTGCTTAAATGCAAGCCTGAGCTGTTACTTGGATAGGGTGTTAGGCTACCCTGAGCAACGGCTCCAGAAATGCTAAGCAACGCTAAACTCTAGTGGTGACGCAAGATGTACCAAGGGTAACTCTGCAAGCGCACAGGTACCGTTGTAGCACTTCAACTGTGGTGAGTATCCGCAGTGTCGTAATTTATAGTTCACTCACGGGAAGCGGACTAAGACTCTCTAATAAATATATGGATGGATATCTGTGGTTTGTGTCTACTCAATCTAAGTTCACTAGTGCTAATAGGGGGTAAGAATAGCAAGATAGAATAATAGATAAGTCAGAAAAAGGTAAGTAAAGATAACTGGTAGTGAGCTAGCTAGGTGGGAGGACAACGAGTGAGTAAAGACTCCTATGTATCTAACTCTACTTTTGTGTTCTAATTCTAATCAATGTAAATGACTCAACTAGACTAGTATCCAAACAGTCTTGTGTGGTGGAAGTCGACTGCAATAGGAGGACGAAACTCCTATCCAAACAGACCTTTGTCTTATGGGCGCCTACAGACCGTACCCGATGTGAATAGAACCTACTAGGAAGCAGAGGTCTGTCACGCTTCGCCGCCACCCGCTAACACGTTTGATACGGTGGCATCCACTAATAAGCACTAGCCTAAGCACCTCACTTACACTAGTCTTATAACTTCAACTATCACGTAAATAGCCAAAACCCCTAATGGTAGTGGAACACACACATGGTGTTGAAGACACTAATCTAACTAAGGCAACTACACAAATAAGACTAAGACACAACACTACTACAAGAATAGTAATGCACTAAGCAATACTCAAATTAAAGACTTGAAGTAAATACTTAGTAAAGTAAAGAAAGACTATAATAATATAAAGAATGTAATACAAGAGAAAAGGTACAAGAGCTATACCAGACTCTCTAGAAGTTAGCTCCAGAGACCCGAGCTTCGCTCGACTCGACTCTAACTCCCACTCTAGACTAGACTACACAACACTTGATCTCCCAAGTGGGATTTGGAAATGAAATGATAGATGGAAGATGTGAGAGATGTCTTGGGAAGGTGGAGGACCCCTCCTTATATAGGGGTGAGAGAGGGGGTGCCATGTCAGCGATCCGCGTGCTCCTTCCTTCTCCACCCTTGGATGCACCGACCTCCCAACCGCCTTAGATGGACGGTTGAAGCTTTACCACACATGGTGAATGTGAGGAAGATCGGTGGGAGTGAACCGACTCTAGATGGGGCCCACCTATAGGTCGGTCGACCTGCCATCTGGCTGACAATGGGTCTGACTGACCTTTTGGAAGGTCCTTAAGTCGGTGGGAGGCTGGGCCAGGTGGCATGACGCAATTGGTCGGTTGGCCGACCGACCTTTGGGGACCCTGGCCCACCACTGGCCTCCTGGTGGTGTCCCCACTTGTCATGTGAAGTGTTGTCCAAAATTGAGTCTAGTTGCACACTTGCTTGCTTCCATGTGGGCCCAAAGATCCATGTGCTAAGTGTTTGAACTGTTGAGGGCAAGCACACTTGGATCCAAGGGTTGGGATTGACTCCTTGGAGTATGACATGGCTCATGGCATGGAGGGGAGCCCCTGGTGGGCCCAAACCATGGTCGGCCAACCTAGGTTATGGGGCCCATAGGGCTTATTTTCTTCTTCCCTGCATTGAAAAAGCTAAGAGTACAAGTGGAACTTTATTAGTGATAAATATGTTCATGTGATGCTTATCTTCCTTCAATCGAGGACTGTTGATGGGCTTTTGAGTATATAGAACTGGGTCGTATTTCCCGTCAACACTTCAACATTTGCAACCTATCGCCTTCTCATCACTTGCTTCATATCTTCCCATGTGTTGATATATTTACGGCTCAACACAAGTTAATTCTCCTGTATCTGATTCCACCAAGTTAGAGCATAACCAGAGAACTCCACTGAAGCAAGATTGACACGCTTCTGATCAAAGAGATTACGCACTCTGAAAATTTGATCACACTACTCTGCCTACTCAAGATATGCATTTGCATCATCTCTTCTAGTGAATTTTAGGATACTCAGCTTGACACGAGCAATGTTGTCCAGGTCTTCCCTATTACGATGACCATGATGATGCTCCCTATCTCCATGATTAGCACGCCACCGATGATCATGGCGCCGCCCATGCAACCCATCATTTACAAATAGATCCCCATCAGACCTCTCTTCTTGATCAAAGTCATCAAATTCTTCGTCATCAAAACGCACACAATGGCCATGACCACGCCCATTAACTCGTCCTCCATCTTGGCCATGATGACCAGCCCGTCTACCACTACCACGACCAAATCTCTAAAACGGTCATGTTCTGCATCAAAATTTTCACCACCAGATTCATTATATTGATGCCGAGGAGCTCTCCGCCCATCTGCAGGTATGCGTGCATCAAACATTCTCTCTATGACCTGCAATAGTGAGTCTGCCATTTAGCGCAACTCAGCCCGTGCAACAGGGGGTTCTTCTTCTCCATAATGATCACCACGAATACTTGAATTGGATCCTGATATGTTAGCACTAATGTAATATAAAGTGGAATGGGTAAATTTATAGAATGACACAACCTCACCTCTTACTTACCAATGTTCTTTCTTGTTCTCAAGGACAGTGAATTGTGCTAGTGTAGGCTTCAGTTTCTGGTGGAGCTATAGGTAGCTAAACAATAGAGGCTACGGTACTGAAAATCAAGTGGTTTGATGTGCTCAAAATATATAATGTTGCTGGTATATAAATCACCAAGAATCTAAATGTGTAAACTAAATTTTTTCAGTAAGCAAACCGCAATACAACCCTTTTCTCTTCTTTTACTTCTCTTTTGGATCTTTCTTTTTTTCTTCTTTTTCTTTCTCTGAACTTTTTTTGTCTGATTTTTTTAACTCTTTTTTTATACTAACAGGGATGCAGATAATAAATGAAACATGACACAATATATGTAAAGATGGTGACTAGCAACTTGATGAACATAAAAACACAAGATAACAATACGGACAAAGGGCTATAGGATTTTTTGTGGCTTTTTCAGTGGACTATAGGTGATGAACAAAATAGTAACAAACAATAGATAAACTAAAGGTAAATATGTGGATGATTGTGAGACCTACCGTGACAACGAAAGCTTTGATACTAGTTGAAAGGTACCGATATGAATTGGCACAAGGATGGTCTGATCTTCATGATGGTAGATCAAAAGAAAAAGGATAACTTGCTAAGAACAACGGATAACTAGCTTTATACCTGACAAAGGTTGGATGCGACCAGGCGACGGGGAGAGAGGCACCGAAACCACGAAGACTTTGACTCGATCTCCGAACGACCGCAGAACCACAATCCGAAACTAATCTACACAATACGATGCAGCCAAAGGGAATCCATAGAGCACAAAGTAGGGGAACCTAGAAGATTAACTTCACAAGTCCATGAAGAACAAGGAAGAACAAAGGTTGAGTATATCATGTAGTTTATCAAATGATCAAAGGTTGCTAATAGCTTAGAGGTAGAAAATATTTATACTAGGAACAACCCTCCAAGACAGGTATAAAAATGAAATAGAGTTTCTGAGGGAAGGCAATATGAAAGGCTCCCTCAGAATGGATTCCCAAAGTGGTTTCGAATGGTAGTTGACCTTTAGAGCAATTTCTAATAAACTGACCATAACTTTTTATTGGAAAGTCCAAATGATGAAACGTTTCTTGGGTGTGAAACTAGACTCAAAGATCTTTCCAGCAATGTATGTCATGCACCACTAAGTATTGTAGATTGGTACAGTTTTGCTTGGTATGTTGGACCAACATTCTGTCATGACAGACTATTGACCTTCTGAGCAGTCTTGACTAATCTAAACATAACTCTTGATTGTGACGTCCAAATAAGATGGGGATTGAGGCATTGGAAAGTGTACTTGATGAGCTTTCTATAATGTCCACATGGGGTCTCCAAAGCTTCACGGACAATAATACTTTGAACGTCAGCGTAACCTAGCAATTTTGCTAAGCCGTGCGAACTGTGTTGCTTACCCGTTCACTCATGTTGTGCTTATAGTCTCATATAGGAAGCCTGCTCCCTTGTTCCTGGCTGGGCATCCAGGTGGTTCTAAACTAGCATACTCGATGTTGCTTAGTCTTGTGTCTTCATTGCTCGCATTCGCACTCGCCCAACACAAGTAGCAGGATGTGTTGGCCCAAGGCCGAAGCCCATGAAGCATACAAAAGCCAAGCCGCGTCGTTCTCCTGGCCAGTGGCGTGCGGGCGTTCCTCAGTCGTGGATGGGTCCGTCTGGCTTCTATATGTACTTCCTCCGTATAGGTTTTATAAGTCATTTTGGATAAAGTTTGAGTCAAACATTAGGAATATAAATTGCAGATGTGAAAATTATATGAATAGATTTCACAAAAGTATACATATATCATTTTTTTCTAAATAAGAGGCCAAAGTTATGTTTTGAATATCATGTCATTATCCTAAACGACTTCTAAATCCTATACGAAGGGAGTACAATCTAGTTGTAATTAGGACTCACAAAGTGGTTAAATGACTACGACACATGTTTGTATAGATAGGTGTTGCTTTTACTCAATATCCGGAGAAATATTCGTAATCCGCATCCGATTCAACCCGTATTCAATATATATTTATTCGTATTCACATCCTAGACATTCGTATTCGTAGTTGTATTCGATAGTTATCCGTGTCGAATCCGAATCTAAGAAAAATATGAAAACAAATATGATATCAAGAGTATCCATTTTTTTTCAATTCGTCGTACCTTGTGCCAAAATTCCATCTTCATCATCCTTTTAGTTGACATAATTAATTTGTCTATTAAAATTCCATCATCAATGGTCATTAAATAGCCATCGATCCAATTGATCCACACAACCTCCTCTAACAGTCAAAACTAGCCAGCTTGAGCCGGTTTTATCTAACTGTACACACTCGCCGGTCCAAACCGGACTAGACCGGTTTTTTTAAGTTTGTCCATATTTGTCAGTTTGCATCTAATTTGATGCGAATTTTGATTCGTTGGTTCAAATCTGTCTCCCGGGTCGTTGGTTCAAATCTGTCTCCCGGGTCTTATTTTGCTGTCAACAAAACCAAATTAAATCTGACGCTATCCACTATCCAGTTCAAATCCCAGATCCAATAACCTAGAGGAATACAATACGGCGCATTACGAGAATTAAAACAAATCCAAGATCCAGACCCTACGTGTCAGCGGGAAAGTATATTTATCGAAGAACTAGCCACCGCAAAATGGAGAAAAAAGATAGATCTCCATGCACCAAAGTGGCAAAAACCGCTCCATGGTTTCCCTGATTTCTACACATACTAGCAGTATGCATACATGCCATGAGGTATGTAGGTGCAGCTCCTACAGCTAAATCATCCCTAACATACAAGCTACTACAGATATTTAATCCTACATACCACTAATCCTTCCATATTCCAAGAGACATACACGCAGAAGACGGTGGCAGAACCACCAGTCTCAAAAAGGTTGAACTCTCCAGCCGGCCTTTGAAGCTTCTTATTTGTTGCCAATTCCCGTCTTTGTACCGGTGTTACTGATGGATCGGCGATGCAGGTGACTCACTGATCGATTGGCGATGTAGGTGGCTCAACTGCTAGCTGCTCGGATACCTCTGCGAGAGATTTGAGGTTGCACTTGATCACAGCCTCGACGAAGTAGCATGTCTCATCCTTTGTGTTGCCATCAGGTACGTCGACCACGAAGGACTCGATCACAAGGGTACCTGGTCTCCCGTCAATGCTCTCCGGGTGGACTGTTATGATGGATGAGTAGTTCTGAAAAAGTGGCAAACACAACTCATCATCAGTGTGGATCAAAGATATGCTTCAAGTAGGAGTAAAGATGGCCACTGTAGCCAGTAGGCATTGACACAAACAAAAACTTTGCTTCACAATCACTTGACAGCACACGAAACATCAAAGTTTTACACCTTATATATCAATCTGAAGACTAGACGAAGAATAACGAATGAGTAGTAACAGTCTCTAAGACATGTCCTTTCGTACTAAATAGTACTATGTGGATAAGAAATCAAAACAGAACAGGTTACAAGCATATCTTTTCAGGGTGGCAAACAATCACTAGAAGCAAGGTAAGTTTTAATAACTGATGAGTGCCTCAGCAGAGCTAATTGATTTTATTGCAACAGATGGTACAGTGGTCCTTTCGTACTACACATATGTGGATAAGAAGTCAAAACAGTACGGGTTACGAGCATATCCTTTCAGGGTGGCAAACAATCACGAGAAGCGAGGTAACTAGGCCAATGGATTAAGTTTTAACTGATGATGAGTGCCTCAGCAGAAGCTAATTGCTTTTATTGCAACAGATGGTACAGTAATGAAGTTCAAATGGCCTAATAAATCATAAGAATTTGGATGCCAATCCCAGCTTTGAAACAGGACCCAAGATGCCATCTGTCAGAAAGGCTCATAACAAATCACAAGAACAGAATTTCCCAATCTCACAAGCATAGCAATGCATTTCATTCATAACATCCAGTGATCACGATTGTAGTCAAATGGTAAAAAGAGGAGAAATGGTAACAAGGCAAGCATACAATCTCACAAAGTGCTGAAATAAAAAACACTGACAAGCAAGCAGGGCGCTGAAACAGAGCTTGTGCAGGGAAGTAGAGTAAACGGGCAGCAGTAGCAGAAGCACTCACCTGGAGGCGGTGGTCCCCGCCGACGAACTTGACGCCGAGTATGTGCAGATCGTCGTCCAGCTGCTCGAGGCGCTCGGTGCTTGTTGTCGCCGGCAGGCCGGTCTTGACGTTGACGTCGCGCACACTGCCGACCTCGAGCTGGTCCCCACGCACGACGCAGTTTCTGACGAACGGCTTGTACCGCTGCGGCTGGTCGAAGCTCCGCACCAGCTCCCACACCTGCGATGCGATCATCGATGGCATCAGCCTCCAATTCGGCGGCGGGCGCAATCGATTTGACGCCAGCAATTCACGTGACATCACGAGAGCACAAACAATCGGTCGATCGATCGGAGAAGAAACACCCAACAAGGCACGCGGAATCGGACGAGGGGACTCCAGATCCGAGAGAAATAGCAGCCCAGACGCGAGGCGAAACAATCCCAAGGAGTAGCACGGTACTCCTGGCGGCCAATCCAACCACTGAACCACCCACCACCGGGACCGACCGGGCCGGGAGACGGCAGGGACGGGGGATGAGAGAGAGAGAGAGAGCGGGGGACGGATATGGGGACTTACGAGGTGGACGGGGGCCTTGATGTGCTTGACGAGGGTGGAGGTGCACTGGTGCTCGGCGGGCGCGTGGCGGTGGAGGCGGCGCACGTACTCCGTCTCCCCTCCGGCGTTGGCCACGACGTGCTCCGCCCGCGCCGTGCTGCCGCCGACGAGACCCACCATCTCGGGGCTTCCTCCTGGTCAGCCGCGGCTCCGATCGATGGGCGGTTGCTTCGCGTCGCCGGGGTCTCTCCCTCCAGCTCCTCGCTCGCCCGTTTACTTTTGCCTGTTGGCTCGCCTGGACGGATGAGAACGAGAGAGGAAAAGGAGTCGGAGAGAGAGTGGGTTTCTGGCGTTTTGTTGGTCTGATCTCCTCCTTTCTTGGTTTTCTTGCACGCCGAGGCCGAGCCGGAGCCGAGGAGCCGGCGCGGCGGGTACAAAAATCTGCGGGCGGAAGGGGGCGGGGGTGGGCCCCGCCCACGAGTTATCCATGCGCGGGGCCCGAGGGTGGGGGGTGGGGGCTGGGGCGTCAGTGCGTGCGTGCGCCAGGTCCATGGACCACGGCACCACCAAAGGGATCCAACCCGGGTACACGGACACGGCTGACCGACCGCCGTACCGACTGATATTTTTGTCTGCTCGGCTAGGTCGGCGCGTAACGGAAACAAAATAAATAAATAAATATCATATCATCGTATTGGAGCACTCCTATATTGTTTTTCATGTGAGACCACTGTTTTCTTCTCCGTGAGCACTTAGACCTTCTTTAGTTCGTCAAATTTGTTTGTTTTGGCTTGTATTTGATAATTATTGTTCAATTACAGACAATCTGTGTAATTAATTTTTATTTTCCTTTCACGAAAAAGTCTATATCACCTCTTGAACTATGGGGTGTTGTCTACTTTGCCCCCCGAACTATAAAACGGTCTAATTTACCCCTAAACTATCCAAAACCGTTCAAATCACCTTCGAGCGGTTTTTTACACCAGGTTGCTACAGTAAATATGGTTTTGCTACACCGTGGTTTTGACATTTCTTTTTTCCTATTTGTTTTTCCTATAATTTTTGAAAAATCATATACAGAAAAATCACAAAATAAAAAATCTAATTTTGTTGAACCTCGCATGAATAGATCTAAGCAATGAATATAATATAGTATACTTTAGTACAAATTTTTTTTAGCTTTCAATTAGTTAGAAAAATCAAATTTATCTGCAATTAATTGGAATAATTCATAGCTGCAACTTTTATGATCCAATTGTGGTGAAATTTTTATGGTGGACTAATTATTCTATGCTTGAACTATAGTAAATATTTCATACTCATCGGATCATGTATAACTTAGTTATAGATTTATTTATATTTAACAAGCATAAACCTGAATAAATCTATAATAAGTTATATATGATCAAATGAGTATGAAATTTGTATTAAACTATACCATATTATATATTCATTGTGTAGATCTACTCATGTCGAATCCAACAAAATTAGATTTTCTATTTTATAATTTTTTATGATTTACTATGATTTTTCAAAGATTTAGCAAAACAAATAGAAAAAGTCAAAATCACTATCACTGTAGCAAAACCATAGTTACTGTAGCAAAGCCACCATAAAAAACCGCTCAGGGGTGATTTGAACGGTTTTGGATAGTTCAGGAGATAAATTAGACCGTTTCATTGGTCGGAGGGTAAAGTAGACACCACCCGATATATTCAATGTAACAAATAATTTTGAAATTTTTTGAAAAAACCAGGCCTTATACGTACATAATGCATGCTCCCTCTACATACTCAAAATTCAAAGAAAGGTGAGTCCGTCGTTCATAATTCAAGGCTAGATGTCTTCAAAATTTTAAAAATTTACAAGATTAACTATCATATTGAAACTTTGTACATATGCATAAAGCACTAAATATACATAAAAAATACAAATGATATATTTCATCCATAAATCGTGAGATCAGTAACCAAATAAAAAAATTAATCTAAACAAGGCCCAAGAACTAATATGAATATCATAAAGAAGAATAAGAATTTACCAAGAACGAAGATAGATCCGAACTCCAAGCTAAGCTTGACTCCTTCTAGATCTATTCCTATGTTTGTATGCTATAGAACTATAGAGATCTAATTGAGATAGTGGCTCTAGGCTTCTCTGGATTCTCTCTATCTGAATTTCTCAGAGAATAATAAATTCCTCTCTCTCTCTCTAGGGGTCAAAGTTGTATTTATAGCACTCTAGGAAGCACCATAGCTCTTGGATCAAACTAACTTAAACATACGATCAAGATTACTCCTCAAAGGTGGTGGAGGTAGGATCCACGAGGTAGCTGCTCATTGGTCCAATTGGCCGGGCGGCCACCCCTGACTGGTGGGCGCCCGCCCCTGGCTGGCTGACAAGTGGGCCCCACTTTGCAGAGGTACCTCCTCGAGTCTTCTAGAGTATTCCTGAGTTACCGAAGGGGTCTTCTCTCTATGTACTAACTTGTGGACCTCATTTTGCTCTTATTCTGATAACCCCCCGCAAAAATAGACAATCACCAAAATTTATGAAATTTTGTTAGTGATAACCCCTATAGCTAGATGATATTATGATTTTAGTCCTTTTTCATGCTATGTTGATGGTTAAAAAGAGTATCTACCGCCAACTGAAGGGTCGAGATGGCGGACTAGAGGGGGGTGAATAGTCCTTTCTAAAACTCGCGTCGGCTAACCGAAATAAGTGCGGAATTAAAAGTATCGGTCTAGCCAAGACTATACCCCTCTATGTAAGTTCTCTAGCACCTTGTAAAAGATCCTAAACAAGCAAACAAGGTGCTACCTTAGCAAGAGCTCGCCTAACCAATTCTAGGAGCAAGGTCGCACAAACCTATGCCACTAGTATTTTGCAAACCGAGGGAGCTCCTACGCAAACTAGTGAGGCAAAGCGCACAAAGCCTAAGCTCACTAGCAAGCTCAATAACAAGGCAACTAATGCCAAATTAGAGAGCACAACTTACTTAGCTACACAAACTAAGCAATGTGACTAACAAGGTTACACAAACCAAATTAGTCACGCAAGGAAACTACTTCTAGCTACACAAGCAAGAAGGTAACTAGCAAGCTACACAAGCTAACTACACAAGTTTATGAGTGTAAGAACAAGCTTGTGTTAGGGACTTTGCAAACCAACGGGAAGAACAATGATGACACGATGATTTTCTCCCGAGGTTCACTTGGTTGCCACCAAGCTACGTCCCCGTTGAGACAAGCTCCAAGGTTGCCGCTGGTCCTCTTGCTTGGTGACCCGCAAGTCACACTCTCCCACGTGGAGTGCTTACCACAAGCTCTAGCACTTGACCCAGCCGGACCACTTGTCGCTCTTCACGTGTCGCTCAACTAGAGTTGCTCTTCGCGATCCCCACGGGGTGAGCACCGTACCCCTCACAATCTCTTCTCCGGAGCACCACACAATCTCCTTGCGTGCTTCGACAGAGTCACAAGCCACCAAGCCGTCTAGGAGGTGGCAACCTCCAAGAGTAACAAGCACCACCGGCTTGCAACACGAACACCTAGTGCCACACGATGCAATCTCTCAATGCAATGCACTAGAATCGCTCACTCACACAATCGGATGAACACTATCAAGCATATGTGAGTTAGAGGCTTCACTAGCACTCCCCAAGCATGGACACTAAGTCCCAAGGGTGCTCAACACCAGCCAAGGCCGGCCACCACTTCTATTTATAGCCCCAAGGGCTAAACTAGCCGTTGCCCCTTCACTGGGCAAAACACGTGGGCACCGGACGCTCACAGGGAGCCACCGAACGCTCAACCCCCATCGTCCGGTGCTCAGGCGTCGGCCATGTGTCACTAGCCGTTTGAACTCGATCGTTGCCGCCAACGGCTACTGCACACCCGCGCCGGTGCAGCACCACCGGACGCTCTACTGCGTCACACCGGACGCGTCCGGTGCACACCGGACTCGTGCGCAGAGAGCTCCGCAAACTCGCAGGGTCACCGGACGCGAGCCACCGGATGCACCCTGAGCGTCCGGTGCTCACCGGACTCAAGCGCAGAGAGGTTCGCCAAACCGCCCGCACACTAGACGCTGAGCACCGGACTCACTCCGGTGCGTCCGGTGCACACCTGCGCCACAGACACCACACCGGACGCTCTAGACCAGCGTCCGGTGCTGCCAACACCAGCGTCCAGTGAGTGTTTCTCAGCGCGAAACACTTCCACGACTTCTCCAAAATTCCCACCGGCGCAATAGAAAATATACAATTAATTTTCTTAAAAGCGCCAAGTGTGCCACCTCCTTTGTAAATGTGCCAACACCACCAAGTGTAAACCACCATGTGCACGTGTGTTAGCATTTTCACAAACATTTTCCCAAAGGAGTTAGCCTCTCAAACTTGCCACGCCACTCGATCCTAACACGAATGCAAAGTTAGATCGCTCAAGTGGCACTAGATGACCGATATGCAAACAAGTTTGCCCCTCTTGATAGTACGGCCATCTATCCTAAATCCAGTCATAAATTTCTCTAGACACCTATGACCGGTGAAATGGAAATGCCCTAGGTTATACCTTTGCCTTGCGCTTTCCATTTCATCTCCACCAATGTTGATGCAACACATGCACCAACCAATCACCAAATGATATGATCCACTTCATATCATCATGTGACCATATTGGTTCATCGATCTTGACCTCACTTGCTCTTCACTGTTGCCTCGGTCCATCGGCGCCAAGTCTTGCTCAAGCTTCACCATCACACGTGGTCTCTCGCTTCAAAGCCTCCGACTTGACCTTCACTCTTGCAACCGGTCCATCAAGCCAAGCCTCATCTTGATCTTCTCCACCTTGGTCACATGACTCCATGTTATGTCTCATGTGCAATGAGCTCCTCCATCATCACATCATCACCTGTGGACTAATCTCCTGTGTATCTCACATAAATACTATTAGTCCACATAAGTTGTCACTCAATTACCAAAACCAAACAAGGACCTTTCAACCTCACCCTTTTTGGTAATTGATGACAACTCTACAAAGATATGGAAATTAAGCTTTTTCATGCTAGCACTTCACACAAGTGTAAATTGCTAACTTGATTTGGATTTTATGCTACTTATCCAACATTTAAGCTCTATGTCAAGATTTGGATAAGCACCATAAAATCCTACTAAGTGCTAAGGTGTATAGAATAAACCTTTGTAGCTCGATACCAAGTTCGATATCAATGGAAGCATTCAATGTACACCATCCTTAGCACCATGAGTAGCTAGACACCAAAAACACTAGAAACCCTATGAGATCAACATTAAAAGCAAGGGTCTAGTTTTTACTTGAAGAACACAAGTCTAGCTATCAACCTATGCATGCTAGTTATCATATCATCAATCAAGTTCTATAGCTAGCATACACCACACAAGCATGCATATTGAATTTAAACACTTATGCAATGCAAGCAAGCACATGAATATGCACAAATCAAATGCAAACAAACAAGGTTCATGAGCTTGCTTCCCCTACTTGTGTGCTTCTCTTTTGTCCAAGAAATTTGATCCATCATCTTTTCTTTTAATGTTGCTCCCTTGTCTATGTCCATCTTTGATCTCTCCCCCTTAAAATATATCTTTTGTTGTCCAACTTCTCCCACGATCATATCTTTGTTCCAACTTCTCTCCCTTTGTCATCAATTTCCATAAAAGGTATGTGATACTAATTAAATCAGTTGAAACCAATTGTAAAAATGTGAATCTCATTGTGACAAAGGATTGCATTGGGATAGATGGTTGAGGCTTGAATCTTGCATTTTTTATGGACATCACCATGTGTTGGAATGACATTACTTGAATTGCTCTTGAGATACCACATAGGATCTTTGACCTTGATACCATTTGGTGGGGCACTCCCCCTATGTCATAGCATGGGTCATTCACTTGTCAATCTTGTTGGTGAGGGAACTTTCTTTGCTTGATGATCACTTGAAGTTGAGGATCACTTGGGGAACCACTGTTGACACTTGCTAACACCACTTGAATACTAGGTTGTCATCCCCAGCATGGCACTAGAGTGTACTATGGTATTTATACGCACACAGATAATCCGCAAGCGCACGGATACCGTTGAAGCTTTTACCCGGTTAAAGGTTTTATCGTATCCACAGGGAAACGGGAGAACCAACTACGCTCTAACTTAACCAAGATAGATAGATAGGTATAAATAGGAAAGATGATAGAATCGAATAAGAACAATATTAAAGGTAAGATAACACTGAGTGATAATATGGGAATAGAGAATAGAGCAATTCTAGTATATGGGCGATGGTAGCAGAATAGAGAGGATAACTATGGTTTCTCTACTTCAAAGGGGTATGTCTATGTCTGGGACGAACCACGTGATAAGAGTACAGCACAAAGGATGCTTATCCATAGGCCGATAAACCCTACCCGTCCTGCTAACGAGAAGTGGACTACAGGGGACCAACGTAACTGTCACCTACGCGGCATACCACACGATCCAGCTAGTCAGGGGATATCCACAAGTAATCTAGGTCTAAGCACCACGCTTACACCTATACTACAACTCTAACCTATAGGGTCCTATAGATTAGAAGTACTCAAAAGAGTTGTGAACCAGAACATACATGATTAGTAATTGCATAATGAATTAGAAGTAGATTACCAGAGTCATCCCATGAGCAAGCTTGATTAGAGCTTGATCATGGCGAAGTACAACCGGAGGAAGAACCGACAGGCCGGCCTCTCCTCTAATCCTCCTTCGCTCTCCATCTCGCTACTATCTAGATCTACTCTAGTTTAGAGAAGAGAGGAGAGCTCTCATCTCTAAACCCTAGCTTTTGCTCTGTCTATGAATAATGAATAATGATCAAGGGGTGCCTCCTCCAGGGGCCAGGGGGTCTGGTTTTATAGTCCCCTCAAGTGAACCTGGGCCGTCGGATCAAACCGACATTGATTGAACGGTTATTCTTGATCCTTTAGGTCGGTGGAGCATAATCCGCGAGATTGAGCGTGATTGGCCACAGGAGGTGGGCGGGCGCCCAGTAGGACAGGGCGGGCGCCCTGTCTCTGGCCCCGATTCGCCTCCGCTTCGGTCTCGTGGCTTCTGGAGTCTTCTAGATGTAAGATAATTACGCGGCACGTTAATATCTTTACGTAATCCCGACGTGTGGGCCTTTCTTCCTTATTTCCTGATAACCCCCTGCAGAAATAGACAAACACCAAAACTCGTGGAATTCTGTCAGATAAAACCCTAAGTCTAGATGTTGATTTCATTTGGATCCTTTTCTTTGTTTATTTGATAATTAAATTTGATACTTAAGGACCGTCAACAAACTCCCCCAAGCTTACCTCTTGCTCGTCCCTGAGCAAGGATAGACTCAGCTATGGATCATAAGTTGTTGCAATATCTTTAAAAATTGACGGTACACATGCTTTTAAATGAGGTCTCATCTCTGAGTTAGAGTAAACTGTCAAGACTTAAAACTTACTTACTTTACCCTTCACCATGGGACTTGTAACCGTCACTTCTGTCTTGAGTGGTTAAAAGATAGAACAGTCCCGTCAAGTGCCATGTCTCTTATTCTTGATCAGCTATAGCTCTGGAGTTTTTGCAGATTTTCAAATAAAACTCAGAGATTCCTTTGTATGACTCTCTCGTATCTCTCTTTTGTGGTATTTCTGGATCCTTACCAAGGCAGTGATGGTATATGCTTTCTCTCAAAATATGTGGTATTTGTGGTATAAGGCATAATGACATTGCCTTCTCTCTCACCCTACTCTAATAAGACTTTAATATCTGGAGCTCATAGGTGGGAGATAAAGTATACATACTTACAAGACATGTATTGCATAGTCAAACCATGGATCCAAAGAAACAAGTCAATAAGCCAAATCAAGATGTGAATGTGTGGCGATTGAATGGTGTATGGTGATAACAATGGTGGAAACAATGGTGGTGGAAGTCTAATTCTACTTTTGCTCTTTTGAGGGGATACATACCTTTCTTGCTCTTGAAACTTTATGAGGAGAATGAGATGCTCTATCTTTCATTTTTTTCTTTCCTCTCAGGTGGGTATCCTGTACCCCTAATTCTAGTGTCGGACACTTGTCCATTTTTACCTCTCGTCTCACTCTTTTTCTTTTCTTTCGAGGTTCCGGGCACTTGCCCCTTTTTATTTCCTCGTTTATTTTTTTTCTTTTCTTCTCTTTTCTTTTTTTTCAGAGCACTCATCTCTTGAGATAATATAACAAGTGGTAGTAGCAAGATAACTTGAGTATTTATTTCACAAGGGAAAACAGAAATATTTTTGGCTATTCTCTCCCGGATTAGGAGTAGAATATTTTTGGGTGGTTCTGGAGATGGACATGGATGGATATATGTGGATGGTACTTCCGGAGTAGAAGTAGCATATATGAGTGAACGTGCAAGTGAATCTTGATTTAACCACATGACAAGCTCCTAAGGGTCTACACAGCTTGACCACACTCAATGCTCATAAGCAGTAAATAATAAATGTGTGGCTCAAAGTCTAGCAAGCAGGTATATATGGGCTGTGGTAGGAATTTAAACTCTCATCATATAGGAACTCATCATGCAACATTTTAAAGATTTTCAAAGATAAAATTCTCCAGAATTCTAGCATCTCTAGGAACAGATAAACAGCAACTCAACCTTCCCATATCTTATCCGTTAACAACTTAGATTTCAGATCAAGTTTTCATCCCACAAGTTTAGATCTAGAGCAAGCTTTAAATTATAACAGTTATGTCTAAACTTGAGAGAGAACTTTAAATTTGCAAATTAGGCAGAGCAACTATTCATCATATCCATGCTAGAGTTTTATTATTAAGATTCATAGCAAACTTTATTTATTTAGCAAACTAAGAAAAGTATATATATATAAGCATAAAATCTTTATTTGGTTTTTCATAGTTTATGTATTTTAATATTCTAATATAATATAAGTATAAAGATAGGTAGAAATACTTAGCGAGATAAATGGGGGTGCTCTCCCCCAAGCTGAATTTTGATGTAATTTCTCTTGATGTAGCTAGAAGGTGGCAGAGGTGTATTTGAAAGTCAGCAGCATTCTGACAGCGATTAGAATGTCCTCCGTCTGCTAGTCTTCTTGATTCTTAAATTCTGTGGATCTCAAATAGACAACAAAGCTTGTGGAACTAATTAAGTGTTAGCATAAATATCTAGCCTTCATCACGTTGAGCTTCCTCAATAAATATTACTCCCTGTTTTTATATTTTTATTTTATAAAGTAGAAAAGAAATATTTATTTTTTTTTATGCCACCACAGTGAAGGTACTTATGGGTTTTATGCCACTCGTATACTCACATGGGGCTTAGTATTTTTTAACATTTTTATTTTCTTTTCAAGATAGCATGATTAACTAATAATCTATTTAAGGAAAGTAAATAATTAAAGGGAAAAGGGAATGCAGAAAGGATAAATATGGATAACTACCAATCTTACCTTTCGGCGAGGGTTCAATGTTTTAAGTCTTCTTGACAAGACTTCTCACTGTGTTCATTCTTCAAGTGCGTCATTTGATTTAGGTGCGGACCTTGACGTCTGCACCTTTTAATACGGTGTCACCCATGTTCTTCGTTTGCCCAGCAGTTCGAAGTGCGGTGTTAGCAGTATCTTGCTCAGTGTGTTTGTGCTCGTAGTGTACCTGCTCATAGAGACAAGGCAGAGATCAAGTGCATGGGCCCTGTTGGTGGAAAACACCAACAGAACCAAAAGTGTATTTGTTCTTCTCTAACCTTAAGCATAGTGAGCAAGACAAAGTTGATGGATGATAAGTTCATGAGTGTAGCACTTATAACATTTGTCAGATCAGATCGCTCAACCTTATGGAAAGATAATCTATTTTCTTTATATCTCTCAATGATTGAATGTGTAACATTTTAGCTCATATGATTAGGAGTGTGGGATCATGGAGGTAGTACTAAGAACAAGGATTAAAGGACTAAACATGTTGAATCAGTTGGGTTGGTTAATCTAGAGTTGTAAATCATACACGTTTGTCTCTTTTATTTATATGAACATCAGAACCAAGGAGAAGCTTATAAAAGAGATAGTCAAGTACCTTAAGATGTTACCTTGCTCGAAGAGTGATGGTACAGTATCATCTTGTGGAAGCTTTCCTTTCTTAGCGGTTGTGCGTCGTGTTTGTGGCACCCTCCATGGATCATCTCTCTATGATGAATGAGCTATGTCCTTCTTGTGCAAATTGTTAAACTTCATGTGTTACTCTCTTCGTCTCTGATGTGAGTTTATCTCAGGACTTCCCAAATCGATATTGAAAGTTTTTCTGCAGGGGTTAGTCCGACAAAAATATACCAATGTCTACACAAGCAGTTTTTAGTTCAATAACCGAACTAGACTCCATGTCTAATCAGATTAAGGAAGGCTGTTTAACCTAAGCACCATGCTTAATTTAAAAGCCAATAGAAGTATGTGCAGTACTTCCAAACTAACACTTACTAGTAAATAGACAAAGGTAGCATGACAGCATTTATAGAGATCTACTCAAGTGGAGATGAAGTAGTGTGATTAGTATTTAACAAATTGAGCATGTCTTAAAGGTAGGGACAACCAACATAGCAACATGGCAAAGGATGTTTTTATGTAAAGTACTCCCCCAAGCTTGAATTTTGCAGAATTCAAGTTTGGATGAATTTAATTCAATGCTGTATGATGATTGGTTGGACATACCTTATGCTTGTCATTCATCCGATCTTCTTACTTCAATCCTGGAAAGGTTAGTGACAAGAATACCCGAAGGAATATTTTTACAATTATCTTTATATGCTCAATAGACAAGGTAATGTTGTAAATGATTAAAGGCTCATGTTACGATCTGATCAATGCTTATTTTAAGACACTAAGCTTGTCCTTGGGAAACCATCAGTTTATGTTGGCGAAGTGGTTTCCCCTCCGACACCAACCTATATCTAGATCAACTCAACGAGATCTGCAATATTTATTATAGACATATGCATCGACAACCGCCCTTTTAAAGTTTTTATAAATAGAAAAGAAGAGGGGGTTGGAGATCTCAAGTGTGGTGATGTCGGAGAGACCAATAGATTGGGAAGATGTTGCATATGAGCATGGAGTAAACGAAGTGGCTATGAAATAAATTCCATGCTCATTAATGTTATCTTCGTCTTCAATCTGAATGTTCAGAGTTTCTCTTGGATTGGTCTCACTTATGTCCTCTTCTATAGTTGGATGAATCTCATCTTCAAAGGGAGTCAAGAACTCACCATTTGAAATTGAGCCAAAGTCAGAATCCATTAAGGCTTCTTCCTTATCCATCCATTCTACACATTCTAGCCATTTAGAACTTGTGATCAAAATAGGGGAGGTGTTAGAATTTTCTATATGGCTTAGCTCTCCTTCTATGGCATTACTTGACATGCCATCCTTATGGTCTTCATGACTCCTATGGTTTGGTCGTCTTGGTGAATTGCTAGGATCATCATGAGACTGAAAAGAAGAGGGATAAGAGGGATCTCTAAGGTCAAGGATGGATTTAGAACTTGTGAACATGGAAGGGGAGTAGATAGAATTGTCTATATGGTTTAGCTCTCCTTCACTTGATATGTCATCCTCGACTTCTTCATGATAGGAACCAGGACATTCTCTAAGAGAAACATTATTGCAATGATTTGAATTATCCCTGCTTGAAGGTCTCTTATAGAACCAGAAGTCTAAACCATCAGCATCTAAAAGATTTAAGGTCGGAATTCCTTCCTCCCTTGGAGAATTTTGGGGTATTGATGGTTTAGGATCGATAGCTAAAGTTTGGGATTGAAGTGGTTGTGATCTGGCTATCGAAACTTCTTCTTCTTGTCTAGGAACAGGTTCTTTCTCTTTCTCAGGGATATAAAAGCTAGGAGACTTTCCGCTCATTAAATCAATCAAATTCCAAGCTTCACTAGCGGATAGGTGGTGGAAAGATCCTCCAGAGGCCGCATGAAGGGTTTGCTTATCTTCCTTACTAAGGCCCTCAAAAAAGTGAATTAGAAGAACTTCTTCTGGAATAGAAAGTTTTGGGCCAGTGAGAGTAAGGTTAATAAAGCGCTCCCATGATTTTCCAAGAGATTCTTCTTCCAGTTGTCTAAAAGAAAGAATCTCACGCCGAAGTTCCACCACTTTGGAGATTGGAAAATATTTAGAAAGAAAACTACTATATAACTCCTTCCAATCTCCATGAACACTCCCTACTTTGAGTTTATACCAATGTCTAGCTTTTCCCGTTAAAGAGAACGGAAAGAGCTTCCATTTAAGGGTCTCATCGGACATGCCTTCTATGCGAAGGAGGTCACAGACTCGATAAAACTCTCTTAGGTGTGTGTATGGGTTTTCCTCACCTTTTCCTGAGAAAGGTTGTTTTTGAATAAATTCTATGTATTCGGGGTCTATCTCAAAACTAGATGCTATGATAGGCTTTGAAGATTTTGGTGGTTCGAGATGTGTGCCCATAAGGTCTATGAAATTCATAGATAGACATGTTTGAATTCATAATAGACCAGAGATCAAGGATTAGATAAGAAGAAAGAATAGCAGAGATGAGGCAAAGGATAAAAGGAAAATATTTTTTTTATTTATCTATTTTTTTATAAAATGATTAAACTAGTTCGTAGTCAACTCAGCAACCATTTCCCCGGCAACGGCGCCAAAAATGCTTGTTGACACTTGCTAACACCACTTGAATACTAGGTTGTCATCCCCAGCATGGCACTAGAGTGTACTATGGTATTTATACGCACACAGATAATCCGCAAGCGCACGGATACCGTTGAAGCTTTTACCCGGTTAAAGGTTTTATCGTATCCATAGGGAAACGGGAGAACGAACTACGCTCTAACTTAACCAAGATAGATAGATAGGTATAAATAGGAAAGATGATAGAATCGAATAAGAACAATATTAAAGGTAAGATAACAGTGAGTGATAATATGGGAATAGAGAATAGAGCAATTCTAGTACATGGGCGATGGTAGCAGAATAGAGAGGATAACAATGGTTTCTTTACTTCAAAGGGGTATGTCTATGTCTGGGACGAACCACGTGATAAGAGTACACCACAAAGGATGCTTATCCATAGGCCGATAAACCCTACCCGTCCTGCTAACGAGAAGTGGACTACAGGGGACCAACGTAACTGTCACCTATGCGGCCTACCACACGATCCAGCTAGTCAGGGGATATCCACAAGTAATCTAGGTCTAAGCACCACGCTTACACCTATACTACAACTCTAACCTATAGGGTCCTATAGATTAGAAGTACTCAAAAGAGTTGTGAACCAGAACATACATGATTAGTAATTGCATAATGAATTAGAAGTAGATTACCAGAGTCATCCCATGAGCAAGCTTGATTAGAGCTTGATCATGGCGAAGTACAACCGGAGGAAGAACCGACAGGCCGGCCTCTCCTCTAATCCTCCTTCGCTCTCCATCTCGCTACTATCTAGATCTACTCTAGTTTAGAGAAGAGAGGAGAGCTCTCATCTCTAAACCCTAGCTTTTGCTCTGTCTATGAATAATGAATAATGATCAAGGGGTGCCTCCTCCAGGGGCCAGGGGGTCTGGTTTTATAGTCCCCTCAAGTGAACCTGGGCCGTCGGATCAAACCGACATTGATTGAACGGTTATTCTTGATCCTTTAGGTCGGTGGAGCATAATCCGCGAGATTGAGCGTGATTGGCCACAGGAGGTGGGCGGGCGCCCAGTAGGACAGGGCGGGCGCCCTGTCTCTGGCCCCGATTCGCCTCCGCTTCGGTCTCGTGGCTTCTGGAGTCTTCTAGATGTAAGATAATTGCGCGGCACGTTAATATCTTTACGTAATCCCGACGTGTGGGCCTTTCTTCCTTATTTCCTGATAACCCCTTGCAGAAATAGACAAACACCAAAACTCGTGGAATTCTGTCAAATAAAACCCTAAGTCTAGATGTTGATTTCATTTGGATCCTTTTCTTTGTTTATTTGATAATTAAATTTGATACTTAAGGACCGTCAACAACCACCTTCTTGTATGATAGATACCATATGTATAAATGTGATATTTGGAATATCTTGTCCGATATCATATGGGATTCTTCTATCAATTAAGGTTTTCTAGTATGGAACCACTTGTTTGCTATCTTGAACATTTGCTATCACCATGAGTACCATTTGTTGGATACCAATTGAAGAAACATTTAAGTCTAGATATCCACTTGCATTGTTGTCTTGTTCTTGTACTCTTATCTTCATGAGCTTCTAATTGTTGACTTGAACTAAGTTGATTTGCCTAAGCTTCCAAGTTCAGTTTGAACCAATGACAAGCTTTTTCACACCTCACATTAAGGGTTATCTTGCCAATGTTGTACTTGTCACTTGTTAACAATCCAAAATAGATCAAGTACTTGGGTTCACTAGCTCATGAATAAACTCATATACGTACCACTAGATCAACTAATCATTCAAGCAATAGTGGTAGGTTATGAATTTAAAACTTTTCATTTGTCATGCATGATCCTATGAAGCATGTCCTATATGCACTAACTGCATGCTAGTAAAGGATGAAATGATCATGCACATTACAATGATACCTTTGCTATGTTGGAGTATAGGATAGTCAATAAAATTCCAATTTTACTCCAAATAGCTATGTGAAGTCCAATTGATAAGCTTGGTGAAGACCAATTATAAATGTCAATTGATAAATCAAATCTTCACCCATATGAAATGAAAACCACTTTATGATCAAGTGCACTATCTTGTTGTGGTTGACTTGCTTCTTCTTTTGACCATTGCTTGCATGAGAGAACTACTAAGAATATCACTTGAAATAGCATGACTAGCTCTCTTTTGGGTTGTTGCTTGCTTTCTTGATCAATCCTTTTGATTGCTTCAACTAAGCATCTCAAATGTCCTTTAGATCACCACTTCCATGTTAGCCTTCCAAGCACAACACTTGGTTTACCCACTCCTCGAGCGGCACGCCCCTCACATAGGGAGAAGTTACCTCTCTCCAAAGAACCATTCTTGACACTCACTTGAATTGCCTTCGATTGATTGATTCAAGTGATGGACTTAATATGATGAGTAACCATGAATCCTTCTTTAAGTCTTTTTCTTTCTACTTGTTTAAGTCCTTTTCTTTCTACCAAATGATCTCCAATAGTCACTAGAACTTAAACTTCAACTTCATCTTGAGTTTGATCTTGATCTTCAATTTGAGTACTAAATGTGTACACCAAGTACATTCCACAATCAAATGACCTTGTACTCATTACTTGTCATGCTTCTAGATCAATTAAAAAACCAAACCTAGGTGCCTCAAACACTTATGATCATGTTTCCACCTTGAGCACCTTTCAATTGAAGTGACTCTAGATCAATCCAATATTTGTCACTTTTCTGGCAGACTCTGTACCTTTCAAAGAATAACTCATATCTCACAATGTACGGATCCAAATACTACGAAATTTGGTGGAGATGTGATTCACTAAGGCATCTATCAGCTGTAAAAATTTGAGCTTTATTTGACTTCTAGATTGCTACTTTATTTCAATTCTTCCACCACTGCTACATGCTGAAATCTGCTGCACTATAGCTGATAAGCTCCACTCCAAAACCGAAGTATCCCTTATACAGTTCTCATGAAATTTCTACAGCATCTTCTATGATAAGTATACAGCATGCATACCAAATTTCAAGCCATTCCAAATAGATTTGATCACTCAAACGCAGACTTGATCTCAGCTAGCTCAGATTTTCAATATAGGACAGATTTCAAGCAATTGAGCTTGGTTAGCTTATGATCATCTAATTTGCAAGCTTCAACTCATGTAATTGCAAGCCATCAAATAATTCAATAAATCACCACAACTTGAATGTGACACTTGTATGTTGTAGCACATTTGGACTTTACTATCATGGCATTGGGTTTGGATGTGCACTAGGCTTCAATACTTGACTCAATCATATGATGAACAATATAGTATCAATTGAAACAAGCCTCCAATGCCGATGGTACCTACATACATTCATCCACTTTTTGATGGTACCCAAACTAGTTTGGGTCCTCTCAAGTTAGAAGCAACATACTTAGGCGATGCCTTAGTATGAGTAGCGAGATGTTTTGCAATAGCAACCATAGAGGTACCATTACCATCCTTTCTAAGCATAGTAATATCATCTAATGAAATGGGCTTAGAATTATTACCTAGGGGACATGAATGAGCCATGTGTCCCCTTTCCCGGCATAAGTAACAACTTCTCTTTGATTGAGCCTTTTATTCCTTGCTCATGTGTTGCTTCTCATTGCCTTGCCTCTTGAAAGTTGCTTGAGCCTTCTTCTCAAGCTTGGTAGGACACTTCGAGGAAAAGTGTCCATCATCCTTGCACCCAAAGCACTTGATGTGAGCATAAGTTTTCTTCTTGTCTTTATTCTTGCTCATCATCTTGGCATCTTGGATTTGCATTAGATGCCTTGCTCTTCCACCCCTTCTTGTTTTGTTCTTCTTCTTCATCATCAAGTCACCGTGATGGTTGAACTTGACTTGAGCTTGGGGCTTCTTTTCTTGCTCAACTTGTGGCTTTTGTTGAGGCTTCGCTTGATGCTTCACCAATTGCTTGGTTGGGCACATTGAGGTGAGATGACCCCAAGTGCGGCACTTGAAGCACTTGACATGCTTTAGCCTCTCTTCTTCTTTCATCTTCTTGAGCTTCTCTTTGTTTGGGCAACCATTTGCAAGATGTCCCACTTCATGGCACCGGTAGCACATGAAATGAGAGAGCTTTTCTCTCTCTTGCTTTCTTTTGCCCTTTGTCATCTAATTCTTGAAGCCAAGGCCACACTTGTCACCATAGATTCTTTGAGTCTTCAATATATGCTCAAAGGTGACTTTTGAGTTGTAACACCTCTCCAACTTGTTGCTCAAATTCTTCACTTGTTCATTAAGCTCATTGTTCTCCTTCAAAAGGTTAGTCTCACAAGCCATAGAAGTAGAACAAGCATCTAAATGTTAAGAACATGGCATAGATAATAAATCATCATAAGAGGTGGATACATGCTTCTTGCCAACATCACAAGGGTTAGTAACACTATGTGATTGATCATTTGACCCAAGTGATGAGCTCTCACTAGTTTTAATTTCTTCATTAGAAAGCTTCTTAGTGAGAAAAGCATGATCTTTTACCAAGTTGTCATGAGCAACACAAAGTTCCTCATGAACCAATTTTAGCTCCTCATGTGAACAAGTAGTAACATAAAGTAGATGCTTTTGTTGTTCACATGTGTTCTTTAGAAATGAGTTTTCATTTTTCAATTTATTTGTTTTAGCCATCTCATTTCTTAAAGCTTTGGTGAGTCTACATACAAGCTCAAAATTTGGATCATCACAATCAACAATCACACCTCCAATAGATACCTTGCCATCACCGTGAGACATGGAGGAATGTGATGAAGTGGATGAGCTTGTAGAAGCATCACTCTCATAGCCATCATCTTCATCCTCACTTGACCATGAGGTGGAGCAATCCTCCACAACCACCGTGTTGTGGTCATGCTCAACATCCTCACGTGCATCCACCTTTGGCACATCATCTTCTTTGGTGATCGCCCCATATTTCTCATTGAGATAACTCCAAATCTCATGAGCGGACTTCATATCCATGATCTCACCAAATATGTTATCTTTCATGGATGAATAGAAGATGTTAGTAGCTTGGTAGTCGAGATGTAGACATTTATCTTGTGCTTGAGTTAGATTCTCTTCATCCAACACATGAGAAAGGCCTACATCTACCATCCACCACATTTGAGGAGAAATAAACTTAAAATTGCATGTCATCCAATTTCTCCACTGTGCAAAGTGTGTGCCATCAAAAGTGTGTGGACACTCAACATCTAGCCCATAAGCCGCCATCCTCTCGGGTCGGTGAAGACCACAAATGAGAGACCTAGCTCTGATACCACTTGAAGGGTCGAGATGGTGGACTAGAGGGGGGGTGAATAGTCCTTTCTAAAACTTATCGCGTCGGCTAACCGAAATAAGTGCGGAATTAAAAGTATCGGTCTAGCCAAGACTATACCCCTCTATCTAAGTTCTCTAGCACCTTGTAAAAGATCCTAAACAAGCAAACAAGGTGCTACCTTAGCAAGAGCTCGCCTAACCAATTCTAGGAGCAAGGTCGCACAAACCTATGCCACTAGTATTTTGCAAACCGGGGGAGCTCCTACCCAAACTAGTGAGGCAAAGCGCACAAAGCCTAAGCTCACTAGCAAGCTCAATAACAAGGCAACTAATGCCAAATTAGAGAGCACAACTTACTTAGCTACACAAACTAAGCAATGTGACTAATAAGGTTACACAAACCAAATTAGTCACGCAAGGAAACTACTTCTAGCTACACAAGCAAGAAGGTAACTAGCAAGCTACACAAGCTAACTAATTACAAGAGCAACTACACAAGCACAAGTTTATGAGTGTAAGAACAAGCTTGTGTTAGGGACTTTGCAAACCAACGGGAAGAACAATGTTGACACGTTGATTTTCTCCCGAGGTTCACTTGGTTGCCACCAAGCTACGTCCCCGTTGAGACAAGCTCCAAGGTTGCCGCTGGTCCTCTCGCTAGTGGTGACCCGCAAGTCACACTCTCCCACGTGGAGTGCTTACCACAAGCTCTGGCACTTGACCCAGCCGGACCACTTGTCGCTCTTCACGTGTCGCTCAACTAGAGTTGCTCTTCGCGATCCCCGCGGGGTGAGCACCGTACCCCTCACAATCTCTTCTCCGGAGCACCGCACAATCTCCTTGCGTGCTTCGATGGAGTCACAAGCCACCAAGCCGTCTAGGAGGTGGCAACCACCAAGAGTAACAAGCACCACCGCCTTGCAACACAAACACCTAGTGCCACACGATGCAATCTCTCAATGCAACGCACTAGAATCGCTCACTCACACAATCGGATGAACACTATCAAGCATATGTGAGTTAGAGGCTTCACTAGCACTCCCCAAGCATGGACACTAAGTCCCAAGGGTGCTCAGCACCAGCCAAGGCCGGCCACCACTTCTATTTATAGCCCCAAGGGCTAAACTAGCTGTTGCCCCTTCACTGGGCAAAACACGTGGGCACCGGACGCTCACAGGGAGCCACCGGATGCTCAACCCCCATCGTCCGGTGCTCAGGCATCGGCCACATGTCACTAGCCGTTTGAACTCGACCGTTGCCGCCAATGGCTACTGCGCACACGCGCCTGCACAGCACCACCGGACGCTCTACTGCGTCACACTGGACACGTCCGGTGCACACCGGACTCGTGCGCAGAGAGCTCCGCAAACTCGCAGGGTCACCGGACGCGAGCCACCGGACGCACCCTGAGCGTCCGGTGCTCACCGGACTCAAGCGCAGAGAGGTTCGCCAAACCACCCGCACACCAGACGCTGAGCACCGGACTCACTCCGGTGCGTTCGGTGCACACCTGCGCCACAGACACCACACAGGACGCTCTAGACCACGTCCGGTGCTGCCAACACCAGCGTCCGGTGAGTGTTTCTCAGCCAGAAAAACTTCCACGACTTCTCCAAAATTCCCACCGGCGCAATAGAAAATATACACTTAATTTTCTCAAAAGCGCCAAGTGTGCCACCTCCTTTGTAAATGTGCCAACACCACCAAGTGTAAACCACCATGTGCACGTGTGTTAGCATTTTCACAAACATTTTCCCAAAGGAGTTAGCCTCTCAAACTTGCCACGCCACTCGATCCTAACACGAATGCAAAGTTAGATTGCTCAAGTGGCACTAGATGACCGATATGCAAACAAGTTTGCCCCTCTTGATAGTACGACCATCTATCCTAAATCCAGTCATAAACGTCTCTACACACCATTGACCGGTGAAATGGAAATGCCCTAGGTTATACCTTTGCCTTGCGCTTTCCATTTCATCTCCACCAATGTTGATGCAACACATGCACCAACCAATCACCAAATGATATGATCCACTTCATATCATCATGTGACCATATTGGTTCATCGATCTTGACCTCACTTGCTCTTCACCGTTGCCTCGGTCCATCGGCGCCAAGTCTTGCTCAAGCTTCACCGTCACACGCGGTCCCTCGCTTCAAAGCCTCCGACTTGCCCTTTACTCTTGCAACCGGTCCATCAAGCCAAGCCTCATCTTGATCTTCTCCACCTTGGTCACATGACTCCATGTCATGTCTCATGTGCAATGAGCTCCTCCATCATCACATCATCACCTGTGGACTAATCTCCTGTGTATCTCACATAAATACTATTAGTCCACTGTTGATGCAAAAGCTGATCTGCAAACACAAAGGGCTAATACCCGATTTAAACGTTAAGGCGTGCCAGCCGATTTGACCTTACTATCAGCAAAGGTGATAACTCGAATAATTTGGTCCCGACAACAGCGATGCGCCCGGATGTCACGGCCAAGAGGTATTCACGCAGAACTCGAGAATACACCGAGCTTAAGTCGACGAACTCCTAAGAACTCGTAATAAAAAGGAAAATATGACAAAGTCGTCGAAAAAGTAGATGTTGGAATATGAGTAAAAACTTGTATTTGATTGATTGATAGATATCTCATTACAAGGCCCTAGGGTCTACATTTATACCCTGCTCAGAGAGCTACAATCAGACACGACTAGGACTCGAATTCCAAATTAAACAGATTTCGTATACAAAACAATTTTAAATAACTAAGGAAAACATAGAACCACCCCCTCGTAACCGACCGGGACACCGCCATAGATCAATCGGCAACCTCCACGCTTCCCTTCAGAGTCATCGTCAGTCTTCCTGTTATAGCCATCGGCAAACACCAATATTGAGCATCGGCAAGAACACGTCACCACCTCTGGACTTAGTCATATTCAATCGTCTCTTCATCGGCAACTATCCTCATCGGTAACTCTTCTGTAGGCTAGTTACCGTTGCTCCACCTGCCGATCTATACTCTACTGGTCTCTGGGTACGCATCCAAAAATGGTGTCAACACATGCCCCCCAATTTCGGAATATGAAATCATTAATGCTCCGAAATTCTCTACAGTAATGATGCCTTTCCGCAATTAATTCTCCCAATTTGGTAACTGACCGTTTAAATCTGAACAACCAGGGCCCGATTCTCCTGCAGGTTCCACGAATTCCTCAACCTTCCAAACCGGATCCCTCCACTTTATGCGCCCATCAGTGTTGATATTTGGTAACGCAATTAGAAAATGATCTGCAAGCGCACGGATATCGGTGAGCATTTCACCTGGGAGGTTATCCAGAGTTATCGTATTTATATTTTTACCACTGGGAGAAAGGGTGCATCTGACTAACCAAATCTATTGCTACTACCCCTTTAGGCTACAAAGAATGTCTCTCGATGTGAGTGATGTATAGAGAAGACTGCAACCGTAGTCTCGTTCTAACCTTGGTAAGGATGATCTACTGTTCTATTGGGGAGGCTCACGGAATCTAGACAACACAAAGGATGTTCGACCCGCACCTTATAACCCTACCCGTCCTGCTAACGAGATGTGATCTACAAAGGTAACTCGGAAATGTCACATTCCTCGCTACTACCACGGTCCAGCTAGTCAGGGGATATCTATGAGTACCCTAGCCTAAACACCACGTTTACACTAACAAGTGATTACTCTAATACTCAACCGGAAGAGGATTAAAGTAAACTCATAAACCAAAGAATGATAAAACAAGAACTTACTAGTATTAGAAGTCGAATTACTGAAGAATCTTCGAAGCAAGCCTCGGGTTAGGAGACTTGATCCCGTAGGTACAACTCGGAGTAGACACCGACAGGCCGGCCTTCCACCGATCCACACCTCCACTCTATCTCTCTCAATCTAGTAGAAACTAGAAGATCTATTTCTACTTTACATTGGATGCTAAGCCTAAAAAGAAATATTATTTAGAGAAGAGGTTTTCCTTCGAGGGCACCTCTCAATCTCTATGATAATTTCTTGTCTCCTCTAGGGGCCAGAGGGGGTCTCCTTATATAGTCCTCCCCTTCTATGTGTTTTTGGGTCGATAGGCGAGGTGGAACTATGTTATTCTGGATCCAATAGGTCGGTGGAACGTCGTGTGCGAAGAGAGTCCGGAACGGAGTCCAGAGGTGGGCGGGCGCCCAGGTCCTCAGGGCGGGCGCCCTGGGCCTGGCCCCTTTCGGGCTCCGCTTCCTTCCCGTGGCTTCTGGAGTCTTCTAGATGGTAGAAAATTGCGCGGTGGGTTGATATCTCTATGTAATCCCGACATGTGGGCCTTTCTTCCCTATTTCCTGATAACCCCCTGCAGAAATAGACAAACACCAAAACTCGTGGAATTCTGTCAGATAAAACCCTAAGTCTAGATGTTGATTTCATTTGGATCCTTTTCTTTGTTTATTTGATAATTAAATTTGATACTTAAGGACCGTCAACAAACTCCCCCAAGCTTACCTCTTGCTCGTCCCTGAGCAAGGATGAACTCAAGAGTTTCTGCAGTGGTTTCATTTCTTAGAAGTACACACGCATTTAAGCAAGATCTCATCTCTGAGTTAGAATAAACTGTTAAGACTTAAAACTTACTTACTTTACCTACACCATAGGACTTGTAACCGTCACTTCTGTCTTGAGTGGTTAAAAGATAGAACAGTCTAGCCAAGTGCCATGTCTCTTATTCTTGATCAGCTATAGCTCTGGGGTTTTTGCAGATTTCCAAATAAAACTCAGAAATTCCTTGTATGATTCTCTCAGGTCTCTCTTTTGTGGTATTTTTGGATCCTTACCAAGGCAGTGATGGTATATGCCTTCTCTCAAGATATGTGGTATTTGTGGTATGAAGCATAGTGACATTGTCTTCTCTCTCACCCTACTCTAATAAGGCTTTAATATCTGGAGCTCATAGGTGAGAGATAAAGTATACATACTTACAAGACATTTATTGCATAGTCAAACCATGGATCCAAAGAAACAAATCAATAAGCCAAATCAAGATGTGCATGTGAATGGTGTATGTTGATGATGGTGATAACAATGGTGGTGGAAGCCTAATTCTACTTTGCTCTTTGAGGGGATACATACCTTCCTTGCTTTTGAAACTTTATGAGGAGAATGAGATGCTCTTCTTTTTCTTTTCTTTCGAGGTTCCGAGCACTTGCTCCTTTTTATTTCCTCGTAACTTTTATTTTCTTTTTCTCTCTTTTTTTTTCAGAGCATTCATCTCTTGAGATAATATAGCAAGTGGTAGTAACAAGATAACTTGAGCATTTATTTCACAAGGGGAAACAGAAATATTTTTGGTTATTCTCTCCCGGATTAGGAGTAGAATACTTTTAGGTGGTTTTGGAGATGGAAATGAGTGGATATATGTGGATGGTACTTCCGGAGTAGAAGTAGCATGTATGAGTGAACGTGCAAGTGAATCTTGATTTAACCACATGACAAGCTCCTAAGGGTCTACACAGCTTGACCACACTCAATGCTCATAAGCAGTAAATAGTAAATGTGTGGCTCAAGGTCTAGCAAGCATGTATATATGGCTGTGGTAGGAATTTAAACTCTCATCATACAGGAACTCATCATGCAACATTTTAAAGATTTTCAAAGATAAAATTCTCCAGAATTCTAGCATCTCTAGGAACAGATAAACAGCAGCTCAACCTTCCCATATCGTATCCGTTAACAACTTAGACTTCAGATCAAGTTTTCATCCCACAAGTTTAGGTCTAGAGCAAGCCTTAAATTATAACAGTTATATCTAAACTTGAGAGAGAACTTCAAATTTGCAAATTAGGCAGAGCAACTATTCATCATATCCATGCTTAAGTTTTATTAGATACAGATTAGCACAGCCACTTTATTTATTTATTAAACACACTAAGCAAAATATATATAAGCATAAAATCTTTATTTGGTTTTTCATAGTTATGTGTATTTATATTCTAATATAGTATAAGTATAAAGATAGATAGAAATACTTATCGAGATAAATGGGGGTGCTCTCCCCCAAGCTGGATTTTGACGTAATTTCTTCTGATGTAGCTAGCAGGTGGCAGAGGTGTGTTTGAAAGTCAGCAGTATTTTGACAACGATTAGAATGTCCTCCGTCTGCTAGTCTTCTTGATTCTTAAATTCTGTGGAGCTCAAATAGACAACAAAGCTTGTGGAACTGATTAAGTGTTAGCATAAATATCTAGCCTTTATCATGTTGAGACTCCTTAATAAATATTACTCCCTGTTTTTATATTTTTGTTTTTATAAAGCAGAAAAATATTTATTTTATTTTTATGCCACCACAGTGAATGTACTTATGGGTTTTATGCCACTCGTCTACTCACATGGGGCTTACAGTTTTTTTCACATTTTTATTTTCTTTCTAGGATGATACGAACATGATTAACTAAGTAAACTATTTGAAATAATTAAAAGGGAAAGGATAACTACCAAGTTTACCTCTTGGCAAGGCGTTCGGTGTTTTTAAGTCCTCCGAACGGGACTCTCTATTTTCTTAATCGTCCTGAGGTTCGTTGGGTGGCGTAGTCGGTACTTCCGGCAGCGCCTCCTCTTCATTTATAGTTATCTTCATTTTCCATACCTGACTCGGTGTTTCAATTTCCTCTGGATAATTCTGTTTAAACTCAACGTCTTCTGATCTTACAACTTCTCCTTCATAGTCTGCCCATCCGTCCTTGATGATCTGCCTCCTCTGGTTGCGGTTGCGATGTCTTCTTCTTGTCCTGACCTGCTTAGAGTCTTCAACTATATAGTTAGGGTCAGTAAAACAGCGGCATACCTTCTCAGAGGAGAAGTGTATGTGGACTTCTCCGGTTCCAATATAGATGATGGCTTTGATAGTGCTGAGGAACTGTCTTCCAAGGATGGTGGGTGGATCATATTCATCTTTTCCCATGTCAATAACTTGAAAGTCATCTATAGCTGAATGTATATTGGTTGTAGGGGCATGGTTTCATGCAGGAGCTGATAAGTGACTATGGCCATTATGTTGACGTCAGATCCGGTGTCGTAGAGTGTCTTCTGAAAAGAGTATCTGTTGATTGTGCACTCAATGCTTAGAACACCAGGGTCGTCCTTCTTGATCAAGAAAGGTGACTTGAGTCGACGATCTTGACCTCCTTGAACTGCAGTGACCATCTTAGCTGACTCGGTCCACATTTGCTTGTTCCTGTTCCTCCTGTTGGTCCTCTTCCTTGGTTGATGTCGGGGTTGCTCTGAAGTTTGTGTAGTCTTGTTCTTGAAGGAAAGTCTCCTTCTTCCCCTTGATGTAGAGACTGATCTTGGCAGCATTAGCGTAGATGACAGCTCTAGTGTTTAGGAATGGCCTCCCTAAGATGATGGGTGCCCTCTCCTCAGTACCAGTCTCTATCACCACGAAGTCTGCTAGAGCGTACAAGGTTCCAACTCAGATGCAGAGGTTCTTCAATATTTTCTTTGGGAAACTAAGTGTCCGATCTGCAACCCTGGGCATAATGTTGACGCTGGAGCCAAAGTCGCAGAGTGCTTCTGGGAAGTCCACCATGCCGATGGAGATCGGGATGACGGGACATCCTAGATCACCTCTCTGAGTAATTAGGCCTCTGTTGATTCCAACCTTGATGTTGTTGAGGACGGTTGTAGTAATAGTTGTTATTGTTGTTGATGTAGTTCACGTCCTCAAGCATCTTAGGGCAGTGATTGCCTGAGCGTCCAGTATCTCCAGTGTGTTTATGCTCGTCGATCCTAGTTCTTCACTTGGTGGAATCTGGGAGTTGTAAAACTCCTTCATATTATGCTCGAAGTGTTCCTGCTCATAGAAACAAGGTAGAGATCAAGTGCATGGGCCCTGTTGGTGGAAAACACCAACAGAACCAAAAGTGTATTTGTTCTTCTCTAACCTTAAGCATAGTGAGCAAGACAAAGTTGATGGATCATGAGTGTAGCATTTGTCAGATCAGATGGCTCAACCTAATGGAAAGATAATCTATCTATATTTATGTTTTGTTTATATCTTCCAAAGATTGCATGTGCAATACTTTAGCTTATATGATTAGGAGTGTGGGGTCACGAAGGTAGTACTAAGAATAAAGATTAAAGGACTAAACATGTTGAATTAATTGAGTTGGTTAATTTGGAGTTATAAATCATACATTTTTGTCTCTTTATTTATGTGAATGCCAGAACCAAGGAGGAGCTCATAAAAGTGTTAGTCAAGTACCTTAAGATGTTACCTTACTTGAAGAGTGATGGTACAGTATCACCTTGTGGAAGCTTTCCTTTCTTAGCGGTTGTGCATCGTGTTTGTGGCACCCTCCACGAATCATCTCTTATGAGCTACGTCTTTCTTGTGCAAATTGTTAAACTTCATGTGTCACTTTCTTCATCTCTAATGAGTTTGCATCTCAGGACTTCCCAGGTTGATATTGAAAGTTTTCCTACAGGGGTTAGTCCAACAAAATATACCAATATCTACTCAAGCAGTTTTTAGTTCAGTAAACAAACTAGACTCCATGTCTAATCAGATTAAGGAAGGCTATTTAACCTAAGCACCACACTTAATTTAAATGCCATTGGAAGTGTGACCAGTACTTCCAAACTAACACTTACTAGGATAAACAAAGGTAGCATGATGGCTTTTATAGAGATCTACTCAAGTGGAGATGAAGTAGTGTGATTAGTATTTAACAAATTGAGCATGTCTCAAAGGTAAGGACAACCAACATAGCAACATGGCAAAGGATGTTTTATGTAAAGTACTCCCCCAAGCTTGAATTTTGCAAAATTCAAGATTGAATGAATTTAATTTAATGTTGCATGATGATTGGTTGGGCATAACTTGCGCTTGTCATTCATCCGATCTTCTTGCTCCAATCCTAGAAAGGTTAGTGGCAAGAATACCCGAAGGAATATTTCTACAATTATCTTTATATGCTCAATACACAAGGCAATGTTGCAAATAATGAGAAGTGCTTGTTTTAGGACACTAAGCTTATCCTTGGGAAACCATCAAGTTATGTTGGTGAAGTGGTTTCCCCTCCAACACCAACCTATATCAAGATCAACTCAACGAGATCTGCAATATTTATTATAGACATATGCATCGACAACCGCTCTTTTAAAGTTTTTATAAATAGAAAGGAAGAGGGGGTTGGAGATCTCAAATGTAGTAAGGTTGGAGAGACCAATTGATTGAGGAGATGTCTTATATGAGCAAGGACTTGGTGAGGTATTTATGAAATAACATCCATGCTCACTGTTGTTTCTCTCATTCTCAAACTCCAAGGATGATTTTTCATGAATGTTTAAAATTCCTCTAGGATTGTCTCTCAAGTTTGTTTTATCTATCCATTCAATGGTGACAGCACATGGATTTTTAATGCCCTCTAGCCATTGATGTTGCTCTTCTCGATCCTCCTTCTTATGCATGGGATGTCTAGATAGATTCATAGGATTATCGGGAGGTTCAAGAGAGTAGAAATTATTAAGCTCAAGGATGGGATGGATAGCCGAATCATGGGATTGGAATGTTTGGAAATCGGCTATTGAAACTTCCTTTCCTCGTCTGGGAGATGATTCCTTCTCTATCTCTAGGATTTTTCTATGAAGACTAGTACAAGAAGGATGTCCACAAATGAAGACATACCTTCCTTTACTAATAGATAAAGAAAGAAAGACTCTACCAAAAGTTATATGATTAAGACCAATGTGAAAATATCTAGAAAAAACATGGTCTTGTAAGGCTAGGTCTAAACCAGAATTTATAAAAAGATTAACAAATTCCCTAGGTGTAGCTAAAAGTGCATTATCTTCTTGATTAAAAGATAGGACCTGAGCTATAGAAAAGGGTTGGTTTTGACCTATTGCAATCAACTCCGGACACAGATCATAATTAGGGGCAGGACGTGTTGACTCCCATGGTCTATGGCTGGTTTCCGAAGGTGCAAAGAATTTAATAATAAGTATGGAATTTGAGTTATCCATAAAGATAAAAATAAAAAGATAAAAGAATAAAAGTATAAAAGTATAATACAAGATAATAGCAAGACTCAAAGTTATCTCAGCAAACCGTCTTTCTCCCCAGCAACGACGCCAGAAATGCTTGTTGATATTTGGTAACGCAATTAGAAAATGATCCGCAAGCGCACGGATATCGGTGAGCATTTCACCCGGGAGGTTATCTAGAGTTATCGTATTTATATTTTTACCACTGGGAGAAAGGGTGCATCTGACTAACCAAATCTATTGCTACTACCCCTTTAGGCTACAAAGAATGTCTCTCGATGTGAGTGATGTATAGAGAAGACTGCAACCGTAGTCTCGTTCTAACCTTGGTAAGGATGATCTACTGTTCTATTGGGGAGGCTCACGGAATCTAGACAACACAAAGGATGTTCGACCCGCACCTTATAACCCTACCCGTCCTGCTAACGAGATGTGATCTACAAAGGTAACTCGGAAATGTCACGTTCCTCGCTACTACCACGGTCCAGCTAGTCAGGGGATATCTATGAGTACCCTAGCCTAAACACCACGTTTACGCTAACAAGTGATTACTCTAATACTCAACCGGAAGAGGATTAAAGTAAACTCATAAACCAAAGAACGATAAAACAAGAAATTACTAGTATTAGAAGTCAAATTACTGAAGAATCTTAGAAGCAAGCCTCGGGTTAGGAGACTTGATCCCGTAGGTACAACTCGGAGTAGACACCGACAGGCCGGCCTTCCTCCGATCCACACCTCCACTCTATCTCTCTCAATCTAGTAGAAACTAGAAGATCTATTTCTACTTTACATTGGATGCTAAGCCTGAAAAGAAATATTATTTAGAGAAGAGGTTTTCCTTCGAGGGCACCCCTCAATCTCTATGATAATTTCTTGTCTCCTCTAGGGGCCAGAGGGGGTCTCCTTATATAGTCCTCCCCTTCTATGCGTTTTTGGGTCGATAGGCGAGGTGGTACTATGTTATTCTGGATCCAATAGGTCGGTGGAACGTCGTGTGCGAAGACAGTCCAGAACGGAGTCCAGAGGTGGGCGGGCGCCCAGGTCCTCAGGGCGGGCGCCCTGGGCCTGGCCCCTTTCGGGCTCCGCTTCCTTCCCGTGGCTTCTGGAGTCTTCTAGATGGTAGAAAATTGCGCGGTGGGTTGATATCTCTATGTAATCCCGACATGTGGGCCTTTCTTCCCTATTTCCTGATAACCCCCTGCAGAAATAGACAAACACCAAAACTCGTGGAATTCTGTCAGATAAAACCCTAAGTCTAGATGTTGATTTCATTTGGATCCTTTTCTTTGTTTATTTGATAATTAAATTTGATACTTAAGGACCGTCAACAATCGGCAATATTACCTTTAGAGGGAACTGCCGATGGACCGACCAAGAAATACCACACAGTGAAATATCTCCAGATCATGACCGCTTCCTGTCAAATCACCTGCGCAATCCCTTGATTACCGTGCAAACAGTTACCATATCCACCTGAGTATCCTCAGATTTCATGGATACGGCGAAGAGATAAGTCAAATTTGCCCTTGCCCATTTTGTCCTATAAATACTTCCTTCTCAGGTACTCCTCCATCGCATCATTCTACAGCCTCAACTCTGCTTTCCTGGCGGCAGCACTATTCGAGAACTCCAAGAACTTCAACAAGAACTTCCTCCAACCACTCCCAAGTTTTCGATCTTCTCTCCTGCAAGGAGATGGCCATCAAATTCGTCGTTCCTGAGGTCAGCGTACTACCCTTTCTCCTGTACTTTTACTATACCCCTGTTCATCCGCAATCTGTCTTACCGAATCCTTTTTCTTTTTGTTATTACACTTGTACTCATAAACTTTTCACTGTTGTACCAGCACACCAGTACATCAGCAAAGACCAGAAGTACGACTGCCGATGCCCCCCAGTCCAGTCAACCGAAGAGAAAAGGTTCCAAGAATACCAGATTACAAGCAAAGCACCAGAGAACAGTAACGCCTTCTCCTCCCCCAGTATCTCCGATTCCAGTAGAGTCATCCCCTTCTTCTCCAGAAGCCTAGACACAGCAGATACCATCTCCTCCTCAGCCACAAGAAGAACCCCAAGAGGAAGAGCTCCAGCCAGAGGAACCTCAGCCAGAAGAAACACCGGCTGATGTACACGAGCAGACCGCCGATCCAGCAAGCCTAACCATAGCATCGGTAGTCTCCTCGATTCAGACAAGTACCGCGCCCCCTCAAGGTAACATACTTTCCATTTATTGCTGATGAACCTATTTTTCCACTTTGTTAATAACTTTTGTCTATCTTGCAGCTGACATGGTCTCATCGGCAATCCCAGCCGATCAGCCTGTGGTTCCATCGGCTTCAACTAACCAAAGGCGAGAGATAGCTCTAAAGCAAGTAAGTTACCCGATCTTCATTTTTATTGTTATCAGTACTTGATCATAAAATAACTTATTCCGTCCTCTCTTTTAGGAACAGGATTCTCCCGACAGTCTGTTCTCCTTTTGCATCAAAATTTCTGAGGACGAAGGCGAGGAAGCAAGTTCTTCTCGAGCAATCGGAATCTCATCGGCAGAGATTAAAGCAAAGGTGGCGGAGCTGTCAGCCCTCCTCCATCAAGATACAACACAATTGGTCGATGATTCTGACCCAGCCAAAGTTCTATTCAAGGCTCTCGGAGGTCAAATCCCTGCCGATGCCGAGGAGGTTCTTTTCCAGGCTCACATTTAGAGAGTCGTCAGCTGCAGTATCAAAAGGCTGCTCAGCGTCTTGCCGATAGAGCTACTCACGCTCAGCTCTCAGAGGAGATGATGAAAGTGAAACTCCTTGCCGATGAGAAGCATAAGAGCATCGGCGTTCTGAAATCCTCGGGAGATGTACTGAAGCATAAGATCTCTGATCTATCGGCAAAGAGAGAAGCCCTGTTGGCAGAACTCAAACAGGTAGAAGAAGCTTTGTCCCAAGCTCAACAGGAAGAAAGCCAGCTGCCTGAGGCGATCAAGATTCTTGAACAAGAGCGAAATGTCCAAGCCCGCAAAGCACTGCAAATGAAGAAGAAGCTGAAGCCAGTGGAGGGCTCTGCCGATGATGATGTAAAGGAGATAGAAGAAGCCAATCAGATCCGTCTGCGCGCCATATCGACGATCCAGGCTCTGCTAATATGTGAACTCTTCATCGGTGGCGTTCTTTGCTTCCTTCTTCTAATCATTTTGGTCCAGCCGATAGGACTGTTATTGGCATCCTTTTAAAACATTAAGTCCGACCCCAGATACACTTTTAATCCAGCCGATAGGGATGTTACCGGCACTTAAACTTTCATGCATCAAGCCACACGCTGGGATAATATCTCTTTAAATATTTGCCGTTCAATGCTCTAGGAAAGTCAACTCCTTCGAGAGTTTCTAAGATATAGGCGTTGCCAGGAGCAGATCGATTTATCCGATAGGGACCTTCCCAATTGGGAGACCACTTCCCAAATTTTGAATCTTTAGTCCCAATCGGTAAGATTAGCTTCCATACTAAGTCTCCATCGGCAAACTCCTTAGCCTTTACTTTCTTATCATACCATCTGGCAACTCTTTTCTTATTTTCTTCTATACTTATCAAAGCTTTCAGCCGATGCCCTGCTAAATCATCCAATTCATCTGTCATCAGGGTAGCACAATCATCGGTAGCCAATTGATCTTGAAAAGATAGTCACCTAGACCCAGTCTTAATCTCCCAAGGTAGCACTACATCATGTCCATACACCAACTGATAAGGCGAAACTTTGGTCGACCCATGACAAGCCATCCGATATGACCATAAAGCTTCATTCAACAATGTATGCCACTTTCTGGGATTCTCCTCAATCTTTCGCTTAATAAGTTTAATAATTCCTTTGTTAGATGCCTCGGCCTGCCCATTAGCTTAAGCATAATAAGGAGAAGAATTCAACACCTTAATTCCCATACCGATTGCGAACTCATCAAACTCCCCTGATGTAAACATAGTACCCTGATCGGTAGTAATTGTTTGAGGAATTCCAAATCGGTTAATAATATGCTCCTTCACAAAATCAATCATATTAGCCGATGTAACTTTCTTCAAAGGAATAGCTTCAACCCATTTGGTGAAATAATCGGTGGCAACCAAGATAAACTTATGTCCTTTGCTAGATGGCGGATAAATCTGGCCGATCAAGTCAATAGCCCATCCTCGAAACGGCCAAGGTTTGATAATAGGATTCATGGCCGATGCGGGTGCTCTTTGAACATTGCCAAATTTCTGACATTCTTGACACCTCTTGAAATATTTAAAGCAATCTTCAAGTATGGTCGGCCAATAATACCCATTCCTCCTAATCATCCATTTCATCTTAAAAGCCGACTGATGTGCTCCACATACTCCTTTATGGATTTCTCCCATTAAAATTTTAGCCTCATCATCACCTAAGCACCTGAGAACAATCCCATCAATGGTTCGATAATATAATTCATCCTCGAGGAGCACATACTTGGTAGCTTGAAACCGAACACGCCTCTCAACTTTCTTGGATGGATCCTTTAAATAATCAACGATTTCTTTTCTCCAATCATCGGCACTGATTGCCGATAACATGTTAACCATAGGTTGATACCCTGAAGCATGCTGAGCCAACCGATTAGCCTCCTCATTATGCAATTGAGGAACATGCTCTAACCGGAAATCTTTGAATTCCTTTAATAATTGCATACTCCTTTCGTGATAAGTTATCAGGACTTCGCTTCGGCATTCATAGCTCCCAGCTAATTGATTTATAACCAGCATAGAATCCCCAAAGACTTCAACAACATCAGCATGAACTTCTCTTAACAATTCCAACCCTTTTATCAAAGCTTGATACTCGGCTTGATTATTCATTGACGTAGCAACAATCGGCAAGGAGAACTCATATTTCCTTCCCCGAGGGGAAATTAACACTATGCCGATTTCTGCCCCCCGGTCACACGTGGATCCATCAAAGAAGAGCGTCCACGGTACAATTTCCAAAGCCTCCACTGCACCGCAATGTTGCGTTACAAAATCGGCCATAATCTATCCTTTAACCGCTTTAGCCGATTCGTAATGCAGATCAAATTCCGACAGTGCCAAAATCCACTTACCGATCCTGCCACTCATAATCAGCATAGACAGCATATATCGGACCACGTCATCTTTGCATATAACAGTGCATTCAGCCGATAATAAATAGTGCCTCAATTTAATACATGACAAATATAGGCATAAACACAACTTTTCAATGGCTGAATACCTGGTCTCAGCATCAACCAACTTCCTGCTTAAATAGTAAATCACACGCTCCTTCCCTTCAAATTCTTGAATCAAAGCCGAACCGATGACCATCCCATCGGTAGATAAATATAATCTGAAGGGCTTTCCTTGCTGAGGTGGAATTAGAACTGGAGGATTTATCAAATAGTTCTTGATTTCATCTAAAGCCAACTGTTGCTCTTTTCCCCATATGAACTCTTGATCGGCTTTCAACTTGAGCAAAGGACTGAAAGCATGAATTTTACCAGACAAATTAGATATAAACCTTCTGATAAAATTTACCTTGCCGATCAAGGACTGGAGCTCAGTTTTGTTGGTAGGAGCGACTATTTTATTGATAGCATCAATGGATCTCCTACTAATTTCAATCCCCCTTTGATGCACCATGAACCCAAGGAATTGTCCTGCCGATACACCAAATGCACACTTATTGGGATTCATCTTTAAACCATGCTTCCTCGTGCATCCAACACCTTTCGCAAATCGGCAAGATGCTTTGTGAAATCTCCAGACTTAACCACCACATCATCAATATAAATTTCCACCAGCTTGCCAATGAACTCATGAAAAATAAAAGTCATAGCCCTTTGATAAGTAGCACCAGCATTTTTCAAACCAAAGGTCATGACTATCCATTCAAACAACCCAACATGACCAGGACATCTAAATGCAGTCTTTGGAATATCTTCTTCAGCCATGAATATCTGATTGTACCCTGCATTGCCATCCATAAAGCTGATGATCCGATGCCCAGCCGCAGCATCAACTAGCAGATCGGCAACTGGCATTGGGTAGCCATCCATCGGTGTAGCTTTATTAAGGTTTCTGAAATCAATGCAAACCCGAAGCTTCCCATTTTTCTTGTAGACTGGAACAACATTGGAAATCCACTCGGCATACCGACATTGCCGAATAAATTTAGCTTCAATAAGTTTGGTTATTTCGGCCTTAATATCAGGAAGAATATTAGGATTACACCGGCGAGCTGGCTGTTGATTTGGCCGAAATCCAGACTTGATGGGTAACCGATGTTCAACAATCGATCGGTCCAAACCAGGCATCTCAGTATAATCCCAAGCAAAGCAATCTTTATATTCCTTTAACAAATCGGTTAACTACTGCTTACACTTAGAATTTAACTTAGCACTAATAAAAGTAGGTCTAGCTTATCACCACTACCTATATCAACTTCTACCAAATCATCGGCCGATGTGAATCCCTGGCCTAATTTTCCATCATCGGCGAATCTATCCATTAAAACTCCTCATCAGAACCGACTGCTTGGATCGGTGGAATTTCATAATCGGCAACTTTGAGAAAATCCTTCTCCCAAATTTCTCCCGAGATACACCTAGTCCTTTCAGAGGTGTCTGCTTCTGCCGATGCAATGACGTAAGAAGAATCCCCCGGGACAATCTCGATTTTGTCACCTACCCACTGAACCAAGCACTGGTGCATTGTAGATGGGATGCAACAATTAGCGTGAATCCAATGTCTCCCCAACAGCAAGTTATAAGCACCTTTTCCACTGATCACAAAAAAGGTTGTCGGCAAGGTTTTGCTGCCGATGGTCAACTCGACGCAAATTGCCCCCTTAACCGGAGACACATTTCCTTCAAAGTCTTTCAGCATCATATCAGTCTTGGTCAAATCTTGATCTCCTTTCCCAAGCTTCCGATAGACTGCATACGGCATGATGTTGATAGCAGCCCCACCATCAATTAATATCTTGGTCATTGGCTGACCATCAACTCTTTCTTTGACAAACAGAGCTTTAAGATGCTGTCTTTCATTGTCGGTAGGCTTTTCAAAAATAGCTGTCATCGGATCCAGAGCCAACTGAGCTATTTGGTCGGAAAACTCCAATTCCTCATCATCACTGGATGGCGCAAGGAACTCCAATGGCAACATAAATATCATGTTAACATCTACCGATGGCCCTTTCCCCTTAGGATCTGGTTGGTGCTGATCCCCAGACTGGCCAGAGTTTTCTCCCTTGCTTAGCTCTTCTCGTCTTTCGCGTTGCAGTCTCCTCTTCTGTGTCTTGGTCAACCCTTCTAGACACCATGGGGGAAGTGGTGACTGCCTTGCTGATGGACGACGATGTTCCCTTGACTCCATCCGATGAGTATTGGCATCTCTGCAAAATATGAACTCATCCGGAACACGCGCATTAGCCATCTCTTCAAGCTCTTCCTGGTTCCTAGGAAAATATTCAGCACAATCACCAAGCCTATCATGCACACTGAGCCTGCCCCCAAGCCGATCATGAACTGACGCTCTCCCCCTAATCGGCCCATTAAATCGCCGATCATTATCGTGATAGCGGCGATCAGATCTGTCATACCGATCATAACCATTGCATTCAGGGCAATCTCTAACAGTGGGCAACTTGATGTTCTGCTCCCAGCAATGGATAAAGAATGGGCAGTTCCAGTGATCCTTGTGTCAATTCCACTCTTGACGGCGTCTTTCTTCTTCCCGACGATAGTCTTCTTGCTGACGCCGATACCGATCCTCACGTTGCTGCCAAGTCTCCCGAGGCCTTCTATGAGTTATCACAATACCAGATCCGGGAGGCCTTCCTGAGTTAGCTCCCTCTTGGATCAAGCCTTTTTCTTTGGCATCGGCAGCAGTAATTTGATGCTGAGGATCTACCGATACACTCCTTTCAGCTGCTTCCGACGTCAAAACCTTGGTTTTTCCCTTGGCATCCAACATATTTGTTGGGAAAGGATGTTGATCGATCTTCATCGGCTTCTGAGCTTTGGAACTGTCAAATTTGATTCTTCCAGATTTAATAGCCGATTGCAGCTGTTGTCTAAAAACCTTGCATTCATTGGTGCTGTGAGAAGTTGCATTGTGCCACTTGCAGTATTTCATCTTCTTTAATTCTTCAGCCGATGAGATTACATGATTGGGTGACAATTTGATCTGACCTTCCTGAAGTAGAAAGTCAAATATCCTATCAGCTTTGGTGATATCAAATGCGAATTTCTCTGGCTCTTTATGCCCAAAAGGACAAGACATCGGCTTCTTGTTCTTGACCCACTCTGCCAAGCCGATGACCGGCTCTTCATCAGAATCTGACCTTTTTGTTCCAAGCTCTCTTGGGTTCAAAGGGTTTGATATCCTGGTTGGAAATCCTCTGGAGCAAGTGACTCAGGCTCTCGAACTCTTGAGAAGCATATTTGTCCCTAATATGTGGCAACAAACCCTAGAAAGCCAAATCGGCTAGCTGCTGATCGTCCAAAACTAGACTATAGCATTTGTTCTTGACTTCCCGCAACCTCTACACAAAACTTTCAACCGAGTCATCATTGCACTGCTTCAATCTGACCAAATCGGTAATCTTCTTCTCATGGACTCCAGAAAAGAAGTACTTGTGGAACTGCTTCTCCAGATCAGCCCAAGTAATCACTGAATTAGGAGGTAATGATATAAACCAGGTAAAAGCCGATCCAGATAAAGATGATGAAAACAGTCGAACCCTCAATTCATCCCTGTTAGCAGCTTCCCCACACTGGATGATGAACCTGTTGACATGCTCCATGGTCGATGTATCATCCTGCTTAGAAAACTTAGTGAAATCCGGCACCTTGTACCGATTTGGAAGCGGGATTAAATCATATGCAGGAGGATACGGTGTCCGATAAGAGTAAGTGTTGACTTTGGGTTTTATCCCAAACTGGTCTCTCATTACTTCAGCGATCTTATCGGCCCAATAAGCATCAGCATCTTGCCGATGGGGTGGTTATGGATCTGGCGCCTATTGGTAAGATTCCACGTGTTGCTGAGGCGCATGATCTGCATGGAACATGGGGTTAACCATCTGACCACCAATCTGCTGTCCCAGATTCATCGGCTGGTTGATCAATCCTTGATTCTGAAACCCAGGTTGGACCTGTCCTTGTTGGAATCCAACAGCCTGATGATTCTGCTGAGGCATCTGTGGAAAGACTAGCTGCCCTGTCCATCCATTATTAGCATTCATCGGCACGAACCCTGCTGATGACTGAAGATTGGGCATCATCATTGAATTGTCAAACCCTGGTTGTGTCATGAACCTCTGCTGCGTCAGCATTGAATCTGCAGATGTGTTAGGCATCTGAAACATTGGAACTTGAGAATTCCTAGTGTAAGGTCTTGCAGTAGTAGTTGTAGTATACTGGGGACTCTGATTCATCGGCAAATTTGGAGGTGCCGATGCCATAGGAGCCTCGCTTCTCGTGTCAGCCGTCTGAGATGTTCCAGGAGTCTTCAACATCATCTCTGGGGGCATACCATAACCCCACCAGTTGGGAGGAACTGACCCCGACATTGCCGATGCCAATAGATCCATAGCAAGCTTGATCTGCTCATCTGACGTTGATGGATTGGTTGTCATCGGCGTAGATTGCGCGTTAGTGACTCCTAACGTGCTTGGAGGAACTGTAGTTTCTGTACCCGCAGCGGCCGTAGCAGCCGATGGAGCCGTGACAACTGGTGATCCTAGGTGATGATAGACAGGGCCCACATAGTTTGGTGGCAATTGTCCTTCTTTGAAAGTTCTAGCCAGGGCATTGAAAACCGTATTGGACATCACACCAGCTTGATTGATCAAGGCACGGTTAATAGCACTATCAACCATGTCTTGAAGTTTACCAAGATTGGCTTCAAAAGTAACCTGCCAAGGTGCCGGCAGTGCTTCCTTCTGGATCACCTCGCCACTCCTGTTGATACTGAAGGACTTCAAACATTGCTGCTTGTAATCCTCCATAGCTTTTGCAATAGCTTGCTTCTGCTCATCTCTGAGATTGGCTTCTGTCACGGGGATGACGTTCTCCAAATCGAATTTGGTAGTCGACATGCCGATCTTGCTCTTGAATATGTCCCACTAGGCATGCCAAAAGATGTGTTGATGCAAAAGCTGATCTGCAAACACAAAGGGCTAATACCCGATTTAAACGTTAAGGCGTGCCAGCCGATTTGACCTTACTATCGGCAAAGGTGATAACTCGAATACTTTGGTCCCGACAACAGCGATGCGCCCGGATGTCACGGCCAAGAGGTATTCACGCGGAACTCAAGAATACGCCGAGCTTAAGTCGACGAACTCCTAAGAACTCGTAATAAAAAGGAAAATATGATGAAGTCGTCGAAAAAGTAGATGCTGCAATATGAGTAAAAACTTGTATTTGATTGATTGATAGATATCTCATTACAAGGCCCTAGGGTCTACATTTATACCCTGCTCAAAGAGCTATAATCATACACGACTAGGACTCGAATTCCAAATTAAACAAAATCCGTATACAAAACGATTTTAAATAACTAAGGAAAACATAGAACCACCCCCTCGTAACCGACCGGGACACCGCCACAGATCAATCCGCAACCTCCACGCTTCCCTTCAGAGTCATCGGCAGTCTTCCTGTTATAGCCATCGGCAAACACCAATATTGAGCATCGGCAAGAACACATCACCACCTCTGGACTTAGTCATATTCAATCGTCTCTTCATCGGCAACTATCCTCATCGGTAACTCTTCTGCAGGCTAGTTACCGTTGCTCCACCTGCCGATCTATACTCTACTGGTCTCTGGGTACGTGTCCAAAAACGGTGTCAACATCTACATAAGTTGTCAGTCAATAATTACCAAAACCAAACAAGGACCTTTCACCAACACTTCTTAAATACCCATTTACAGCCAATTGGCCTACAACCTATGGGTTTATCTACTACTTCTCATGTGCCATTTGCAGAGATGGAGTCTATCTCACTACGGACTGTATCCTTCCAATAATCTACATCTGGTGATGCATATGCTTTTGCAATGGTCCTCGGAGTATCATCTATGAGATACACAATGAAGTCATCACCAAAGGAGTTTTCAACCCTTTGTCTCTTACTCCTTCTAGGAGCTACAACATTGTCATCCTCTTCAATACCAGGTGAGTCTATGCGCTCTATTGTGAGTGTGGGCTCAGGGATAAATTCATTAGACAAACTCGATAAAGAATAAGCAACATTCATCAGAAAAATATTCTCAAAGAAAGTAACATCTCATGACTCCAAAAGTGAATCAACTAAAAATCATGTGCTTTAGATTTTATCATTAAGAACTTATAAGTCATGATGTGTTGCGCATAACCCAAAAAGATACAATCAACGGTCTTGGGTCCAAGTTTGTGTTTCTTATTAATTGGTATGCTAACCATGGCCAAATAGCCCAACGTACGCAAGTAATGGAGTGATAGTTTCCTTCCTTTCCATCCTTCATACGGAGTAACTTCACTATTTTTAGTTGGAACTCTATTTAGAACATGACATGCTGTTAAAATAGCCTCCCCCACCATGCTTTAGCCATCCCAGATGTTCCTAACGTGGTACTCCCTCTGTCCCTGAAAGCTTCAATTCCTAGAATCCGTGCCAGTCAAACTTGTTTAACTTTGACCAACTTTACAGAAAAGAGCATCAATATGTATAACATAAAATGAGTATCTTATGAAAATATATTCAATGATAAATCTAATGCTATTAATTTGGTACTATAAATCTTAGTGTTTTTTTTCTATAAATTTGGTCAAAGTTTCAAAATTTTGACTTAAGACAACTCTAGAAATTGCAGCTTTCACGGACGGAGGGAGTATTCACCAAGTCCATTAACATCCGGTTCTTTCTTTCGGCAACCCCATTAGGTTGGGGCAAATATGGTGGTGTCCATTCATGAATTATTTCATTCTCCACACACAAAAAGATCGAACTCATTGCAAAAATACTCTCCACCATGATCAGACCTAACACGCTTGATTTTGTTTTCTAATTGGTTCTCTACCTTAGCTTTATAAGTCTTAAAACATTCAAATGTGTTATCTTTAGCTTTTAGAAGAAACATATAGCAATATTTAGTTGCATCATCAATTAAAGTCATGAAGTATCTTTTTTCTCCTTTTGTTAACACACCATTCATTTCACAAATATTAGAATGTATGAGCTCTAGTAATGTCATGCACCTCTCATCTACAGCCTTGTGAGGCTTACGAGGTTGCTTTGCTTGCACACATGTTTGACATTTAGAGCCTTTGACAGTAGAAAAGCTCAAAATTAAATTCATACTGGATAGACACGTCATACAACCAAAATTAATGTAACAAAAACATGAATGCCATATGTCAACCACTGAATTGTTTGAATCACACACATGCTTCACAACTTTATTATAGAAATCAGAGAGTAAAAAGTGGAACAAGTCTCTACTCTCATAGCCTTTGCCAATGAATTGGCCATACCTCAAGACAACTACTTTATTAGACTCAAATACCAGCTTAAACCCTTCTCGACACAATAAGGATCCACTATTGAGGTTCTTATTTATTGAGAGAGCATGTTGCACAATCTTGAGCCATACGATCTTTTCTGAAGTGAACTTTAGATCAACCGAACCAACACCAAAAGCAGAAGCATGCGAGCCATTTCCTATCATGACAGTTGAACCTTGTGCGACCTAGTAAGATGAAAACATAGAGATATCGGTACAAACATGAATATTGGCTCCTGTATAGATTCACCAATCATTAGATTGACATACAAAAAATACACTAGGTAAATAATTACCATACCAAGATCCGCTAGGATCACCAATAGTAACGTTGGCATATTTTTGCCCCTGCTGATTCTTCTTGCCTTTCCGGTTCTTGCACTTCTTGAAAAAGTCCATTCTCACCACAAATGAAGCACACAACTTCATCCATGTTCATCATCTTCTTCTTGAACTGAGTAGTCTAAATAGGCTTCTGCTTGTTCTTGCCAGCATGCTGCATCACATTGGCACTAGACTGTTCTAGGGCTTTTGGCGGAGCATCCTTTGCCTGAGCCTTTTCTTCAACATCAAGACCAGCCAACAGATCATCAACTGAGATCTTCTATCTTTTATGTTTCAGAGCTATGGCAAAGTTTCTGCATGGTGGAGGCAACTTGTCAATCATACCACCAGCCACATACTTGTTAGGCAAGACGTGTCCAAGTTGCTCAAATTCCCTCACAATAAGTTGGAACTCATGAGCCTGTTCCATGACTATTGACACTTCTAACATCGTTACCAAAAAGTAGATTAACTAATCTTGATAACGACGCTAAAAATGGTAACCACCTCTCATACCACTTAAACCAAGTTGTCATCCCCAGCATGGCAGACAGATGAGGTATTGAAATATGCAAATGCTCCTCTAACAACTATATGAATGTGTATCTGCAATTAAGCGCACAAATAATACCGATGTAGCATTTTAACCAGGAAGTATTCCAGGTATCATTATTTATATTTTTACCACTGGGAAGGGAATGCTAAGGAATAAATGAGGAATATGAGTATCATTGCATGTCTAATGATAAGCTTCCATCTATCTTTCTCAATACAGGGTAAGTGTCACATAAAATATAGATAATTAATGAATAGTGACAAAAGATAAATACACTGATGAACATAAAACAACCACATAAAATAATGATAAGCACCTCAATAGATATTCTAGCAAGTCATTAGCATGGAATTAGGATGAACTACAAGAATATTTCCTAAGTCATTCTAACTATACAGTCTTAGCATATTATGATTAGTGCAACTATACATGACAATCATGGCTAGATAAAAGGTTCATTCATGTGTAGTGAGTATTACTAAGGAAGATGAAGAACAAAGTAATCACTTCCCTATAATAGTATTGTGCGCACACCCCCTACCTAGGTACCTCTTGGTTATGTCCGCGTCTTTGCTCGTGGTTGTGTCCAGCGTCCCGACCGTGATCGTCGCGATGAGCTTCCTTCCTGCAGTCATTGATGGGCGAACGGCTGCGACGATGCCCGCCGGGTCGTGGTGAGGCCCGACTGCGATGGGTCTGGTCGAAGGTGACTTCTGTGTAGGAGAGGGCTTGCACCCTTTTGAGGAGATTTGCATTCTGTCCCATTGCAGCAATTAAGTGCGCCTGTATGTTGGTCCGAACACCCTGATACTCTGGAGTGTCTGGCAGTCGATCAAGGTTTGCCATGGCGACGGCTACGTTAGCGCTTGGTGTCTTGAATACTTGCTGGTTCCCAACCATGTCAAAGGCATCATCGAGGTTATTCGGGACCAGCTGGCGCTGCTCCTCATCTGCTCGTCGCTGAGCGTGATCAGCGTTGCGTTGTTCACGCTGCTGCCTTTGCTCGTCAGTTTCTCCGTCGATGACTGGTTCGTCATTGCTGACATTGAAAACCAAGTCTCCTCATCGTGGTGGAAAAACCAGAAAGCGGGAGAACCTCGGGGGGTAAGGTGGTAGATCCAAGTCATAACGTTCGTCTTCAGGACGTAAAACCTCGGTAGGGACGGAGCCTGTACTTGAGTTTGTGCTGGCGGTCTTATCTTCCGGCAAGGTACGGATAGAGACCATATTAACGAAGTGGTGAGCTCGTTCCTTGGGTTGTCGTGATGACAAACCGATCTTCCTAAATAGAGACCGAGTATGGCGCGAGACCTGGTCGGCCGCGTTACTCAGACCATGAGGAAAATTCCCGTTTGGCGAGGTTGTCTTGAGCTTGACAGTTCGTCCTTCGGGAGTTGCTGTTATCGTCAAGGACGTCCCCAGCCGTTCGTGCGTGGTGGCACGAGTTGGTCGATAGGAGTCGAAAAAATTTGGCGCCGGTGCTTCGTCAGCTTGGCACGAGATTGAATCCACCAGATTGGAGGCTTCAAGGAGCCTACGATTGGCTCGATCGATTGCTTCAAGTAGATCTGAATTGTCCACTTGTTTCCCCTTGTAACGAGGAAGCGGGGGTCGGGTTGTCGGAGTCGTAGTGGTCGTGGTCGGCGTGACCACCACCTTCGCCGTTTCAGATCGGATCTGAGTCTCTTCCAAAGTCGTGGTCATAAGGCCGTCGGCTTGAGTCATCCAGGTGATCTGTCCGACGGTGAACGTGAGGTCTTTAGCCACGGTAGCGGAAGCTGGGATGATGACCATCTTGTTTGTCTGGAGAGTTGTACGCACACCCCCTACCGGGCATGCCACTGTCGACGAAAGCTAGTCGACAGTCTACCTTGGGGTATACCCACGGTAGTAGTTTATCGGTAGACAGGTGCGCAAGCTACGAACTCGATCATGATGCAAGACACGGACAAAGATTTTATCCAGGTTCGGCCGCCGTGTGGGCGTAATACCTACGTCCTGTGTCTGACTTTGTTGCTGTGTGTCAAATTGTGTTGAGTTGTCTAAGGGGGTCCCTTGCCTCTCTTTATATAGTCCACAGGGCAGGGTTACAGATCTGGAAACTAATCCTAGTCGGCTACAATTGTCATAGATAATGCGATATCAATTCCTATTTTAACCGACTAGAACTTGTTGGGCATTCTTAACGTCACTACCAAAAGTAGACTAGTTCTCTAATTCTGATAACGGCGCCAAAAATGCCAAACCTATCCCTCATGCCACTTAAACCAAGTTGTCATCCCCAGCATGACACGAAAGACGCGGTATTGAAATATGCAATTGCTCTTCTAAATAAATAACAAATAAGATCTGCATGCGCACAGATTAATACCGATGTAGCATTTTAACCGGGAAGTATTCCAGGTATCGTTATTTATATTTTTACCACTGGGAAGGGATTGCTAAACATCAATGTTGATTATAGAATGGAATATAAGATTGATTATCTATCAGTGCATGTATAATTGAGACCATTTATCTATCTCTTTCATACAGGGATAAGTGTCACATAAAGGATATATAAAGTAATGAATGGTGACAAAGATAATTAATCTGATCAGCATAACTTAGCCACATATAAATATGATAAGCACCTCAATAGATATTCTAGCAAGTCATTAGCATGGAATTAGGACGAACTACAAGAATATTTCCTAAGTTATTCTTAACTATACAGTCTAGCATATCATAGTTAGTGCAACTATACTTGGCAATCATTGTGAGACAGGACTACGCCCATGCATAGTGATATTATCAAGGAATATGAGAAACATCGCAATCACTCCCCTGTAATAATGTTGCTCTGCCAGCCCAATACACGAGAGGGGGACTATATAAGAATCAATGGAGCTGTCACTACCACAAACTACCCCACGATCTGGCATATAGGGTACAATCGCAGATAAATACGGTATAGGCACCACGCCTAGACAATATCTATCATTTACCCATAGATCCGATGGATAAACGCTATATGATCCTAAACATGTATATAATTCCAATCTAACTAAGCCAAGTATATAACTATGATAAATGAAGAACAACATAATTGCGAATATAAACAAGTAGAGCAAAGTCATAATCAATATATTGAAGTAGAACAAAGTCATATTCATAATATCGAAGAACAAAGATGAACAATTGAAGAACAATAGAGGAATTACCAAGAATCTTCTTGACAGATCCGGAAACCAATCGAAGATTGACTCCTAGTTCTAATCCTATGTAGCTATGCTAAACTAGAGATCTAATTTATGTGGTGGCTCTAGGGCTTGATCAGAGGCTTCTTCTCCCAAGATGAATAATGAATTAGGGTTCAGAGGTGCCGTCCTCTAGGGGCCAGGGGGTCTGGTTGTATAGTCCTTCCAAGTGAATATGGGCCATTGGATCAAACCGACATTAATCGCATGGTTTTCCTTGATCCTTTAGGTCGGTGGAGCAAGATCCGCGAAGTTGGCTGTGATTGGCCCCGAGGCCAGGGCGGGCGCCCTGCCCCCGAGCCCGTCCGGTGTCCCGTTCGTTCCCGTGGCTTCTAGACTCTTCTAGATGTAGGATAATTGCGCGGCGCGTTAATATCTCTATGTAAACCCGACGTGTGGGCCTTTCTTCCATAATTCTTGATAACCCCCTTCAGAAATAGACAAACACCAAAAATCGTGGAATTCTGTTAGATAAAACCCTAAGTCTGGATGTCGATTGCATTTGGATCTTTTTCTTTATTTATTTGTTAATTAAATTTGATACTTTAGGACCGTCAACAGAATCTTGCTTGATATCGACGTCTTGTTCCCTTGTGTGAAACTTCGAGTAGTTGGATCAAGCCTCAAACCGTCTCGTGATGGACCAAGTCTCCTGGCCCGAGTCAAGCCGTAAGGGTATAGGGGTTTATACCCCCACATCTGCCTGCCCTATAAACAGGAGGAGGACTACAGAGGATTCAATAGGACTGTCACTCCCGTGATCTAAATCACGTTCCAGAATATAGGGTACAATCACAGATAAATACGGTATAGGCACCACGCCTACACAATATGTATCATTTACCCATGGTACCAATAGACAAGCCATTATTGGATAAACTTTATACGATCCTAAACATGGATAAAACTCAGATCTAACTAAGCCAACTATATAAGCATAATAAACTAAGAACAATATAATTGATAAAATAAGCAAATAGAATAAAGTCATAATCAATATAATAAAATAGACCAAAGTCATATTCATAATAATGAAGAACAATGAAGAACTAGAGCGAGAATTACCAAGAATCCTCTTGACAGATCCGGAAACCAATCGAAGATTGACTCGTTCTAGTTCTAATCTTATGTAGCTATGCTAAACTAAAAATCTAGTTGATGTGGTGGCTCTAGGGCTTGATCAGGTGCTTCTCCTCTTGAGATGAATATGAATAATGAATTGTTGGCTCTCTCCAGGGGGCAGGGGCCTTGCTTACATAGCCTCCTCAAATGAACGTCGACCGTCAGATCAAACCGACCATAATTGTGTGGTTTAGATTGATCCTTGTTGGCTGTTGACGGTTCTTAAGTATCAATTTTAATTATCAAATAAACAAGGAAAAGGTCCAATATACAAACAACACCTAGAATTAGGGTTTGATCTAACAGGATTCCACGAGTTTTGCTGTTTATCTATTTCTGTAGGGGGTTATTAGGAAATATGGAAGAAAGGCCCACATGTCGGGTTTACATAGAGATATTAACGTACCGCGTAATTTTCTATCATCTAGAAGACTCTAGAAGCCATGGGAACGAACGGGAGGCCGATCGGGCCCGGGGGCAGGGCGCCCGCCCTCCCCCCTTGGGCGCCCGCCCTGGTGTCTCGGCCAATCACGTTCAACTTCGCGGATCATGCTCCACCGACCTAAAGGATCAAGGAGAACCGTTCAATCAATGTTAGTTTGATCCGACGGCCCAGATTCATTCGAAAAGACTATATAAGCAAGGCCTCCTGGCCCCTGGAGGAGACAAGAATCCAATTATTCATTAGCATATTTTCCAGAGAGGATTTAGAGAGAGAGGTTCCTTAGGGTTCCAACCTCATCGGGCGTAGCATCCAATGTGAGAGTAGAATTAGTTCTACTAGATTGAGAGAGATAGAGTGGAGGTGTTGATCGGAGGAAGCCCGGCCTGTCGGTGTCTACTCCGAGGTTGTACCTGCGGGATCAAGTCTCCTAACCCAAGGCTTGCTCCTAGGATTCTTCAGTATTTTGACTTCTAAATTCTAGTAATTTCTTTGTTTTATTGTTCTTTGGTTTATGAGTTTACTTTGATCTCTTCGCGTAGAGTTTAGAGTAATCATCTCTAGCGTAAATGTGGTGTTTGGGCTAGGATACTCATAGATATCCCCTGTCTAGCCGGACCGTGGTAGTAGCGAGGAATGTGACATTTCTGAGTTACCTTTGTAGCCCATATCCCATTAGCAGGATCGATAGGGTTTATAGGTGCAGGTCGAACATCCTCTGTGGTGTCTAGATTCCATGAGCCTCCCCAACAGAGCAGTAGATCATCCTTACTAAGGTTAGAACGAGAGTGCAATTGTAGTCTTCTCTATACATCGCTCACATCGAAACACATAGTTTGTAGCCTAAAGGGTAGTAGTAATAGACCGGGTTAGTTAGATGCACACTTTCTCCTAGTGGTAAAAATATAAATATGATACTCTGGATAACATCCTGGGTGAAGTGCTCACCGATATCCGTGCGCTTGCGGATCAATTTCTGATTGCGTTACCAAATATCAACAAGCATTTCTGGCGCCGTTGCCGGGGAGAAAGACGGTTTGCTGAGATAACCTTGAGTCTTACTACTAGCTTGTATCTATACTTTTATCTTTACTTATCTTTTTATATTCTTTATTTTCTTTACTCTTACCTTATGGAAAACCAAGATTCTAAATCGATCTATCAATTTGCAACACCTTCGGAAACTGACCTTTTACCATGGGAGTCATCACAGCCTATCCAAACATCCCAGTATAGGTTGAGTTCTAGGTTGATTGCCATGATTCAAAACCTATCCTTTTCAGGAAAGGAAGACGAAAACCCTTACCATCATATTAGAGATTTTGAGCAAACATGTGATTGTCTTCGCATTGAAGGCATTTCTGATAAGACCTTACATTGGAAGCTTTTTCCTTTTTCTTTAAGGGGAGAAGCTAGACAATGGTATAGTCGGAAGGTAAGTCAACAACGAGGTGAATGGGGAGTTTTACGAGCCAACTTTTGTCTAGATTTGTATTCCCTCGACCGTATCGGCGACCTTAGACTCGAAGTCTTATCTTTTAAACAAAAAGATAATGAAACTTTGGGAAAATCCTAGAAATGTTTTTCTGACCTTTTAGAATCTGGTCCAAACTTTAATCTTGAAGACCCTGTTATTTTATTTCACTTTTTTTTGAGGTCTTCAAAAAGATCATAAACAAACGCTACATACAATGTCTAGAGGTTCTTTCTTTCGCATCCCTACTGATGACGCTAGAGTGATCCTAGATAGAATCCTAGAAGCTGAGATGGATAATACCCTTCATGATGAAACCCACGAAGCCTAAGTAGACACTCTGCCAAATTCTCCATCTACTTTAGCTATCCCAAGTTCTGAGCCACAAAAGGAAGAAATTCCACCACTTGATTTCATGCTGGATATAGAATCTGATCTTTTTGCCGATTTTGGAAACATTTCAAACTACCATTCTATAGACAGACCCCAAAATGGCCATTTTAGCATTTGTTTGCCAAGTGAACATCAATTGAGAGAGCTTATCGCAGTCATGAGTAGCGAATGGTTGGAGGAGTCAGAGCTTTCCTCTGATGTAATCTGTTTGGACACACCTCCTATAACTATACGTTGTGCTTATGATTCTGATCAATTTGATGCTCTCTATAATCCTATTGTGGGGATCAACATCATGTCTGAATCTTTTGCACTTAATTTATTTAAAAATTTGGTCTTAACCCCCACAACAAAGGTCATAAAGGAATCTTCGGGACGATTAGTCTCCAGTCTTGGAATTATTAATGTCCTACCCCTTATGGTAGAAGGCTCCATGGTTCATTTGAACTTCTATATCTTTGATACATGGGACTTCGACCTGTTGATAGGACAACCTTTTAGAAGACTCCTTTATGAAGGGCATATTGGAAAGCTACATATTTCCTTTGGAAAAGCTTTTAAATTTCCAATAACGATTTCTCACTCCTTAAATAATAAGACCGAGTCATATCTTTTGCCCGATCCTATGGAGGAGGTTAAGGTTGCATCTCTAGAGCTTTTAAATGAACCAGACTTAGAAGAAGAAGCTCCTTTCTTCATAGAAGAAGAAGCTGAACCTTCTAAACCTGAACCCTTAGATGAGTTTGCAGAAACACCTCGACCTTCAATAGAGCTTAAAACTTTACCACCCGGTCTTACCTATGCTTTCCTAAACAATAATCCAGAGTTTCCTGTGATCATTAGTGATAAACTCACTGAGGAGCAAACTCTGTGATTAATGACCATTCTTGAGAAACATCACTCAATTTTCGGCTACTCACTCCAAGATCTCACAGGAATCAGTCCTATGATTTGTACCCATCGTATTCTGACAAATCCTTCTGTTTCACCTTCTCGAGAGCCCCAACGTAGACTTAACAACGCGATGAGAGAGGTAGTTAAAATGGAAGTTATAAAGTTGCTGCATGCAGGGATTATATATCCTGTGCCGCACAGTGAGTGGGTGAGCCCAGTTCAAGTTGTGCCTAAAAAGGGAGGCATGACTGTCGTTACGAATGAAAAGAACGAGCTAATTCCGCAACGCACCGTCACAGGGTGGCAGATGTGCATAGACTAGGAAACTAAAAAAAGCCACGAAAAAGGACCATTTTCCTTTACCTTTCATAGATGAGATGCTAGAGTGATCAGCAAACCATTCGTTCTTTTATTTCTTAGATGGATATTAAGGGTATCACCAAATCCCGATCCATCCCGATGATCAAAGCAAAACCACTTTTACATGCCCATACAAAACTTATGCTTACCGTAGAATGTCTTTTGGGTTATGTAATGCACCAGCTTCTTTTCAAAGATGCATGATGTCTATATTTTCTGATATGATTGAAGAGACTATGGAAGTTTTCATGGATGATTTCTCTGTATATGGAAAAACTTTTGATAGTTGTCTTGAAAACTTAGACAAGGTTTTGCAAAGATGTGAAGAAAAGCACTTAGTCCTTAATTGGGAAAAATGTCATTTTATGGTTAGGGAAGGAATAGTGCTGGGACACCTAGTGTCTGAAAGAGGTATTGAGGTAGACAAAGCTAAAATTGAAGTAATTGAACAACTACCTCCACCTGTGAATATAAAAGGAATTTGAAGCTTTCTTGGCCATGCTGGATTTTATCGTAGATTTATAAAAGATTTATCATTTATTGCTAGACCACTTACTCTTTTGCTAGCCAAGGATGCTCCTTTCAAATTTGATGATGCATGTCTAACATCTTTCAACTTATTAAAGAATGCACTCATCTCTGCACCAATCATTCAACCCCCTGATTGGTCGTTGCCTTTTGAAATTATGTGTGATGCTAGTGATTATGTTGTGGGGGTAGTTTTGGGACAAACTAAAAATAAGAAGCATCATGCAATTGCTTATGCCAGTAAAACTTTGTAGCTCAACTTAATTATGCAACCACTGAAAAAGAGCTTCTGGCCGTTGTCTTTTCCATTGATAAATTTAGATCTTATTTAGTTAGAGCCAAAATAATTGTTTACACTGATCATGCTGCACTAAAATATCTGCTCACTAAAAAGATCCTAAACCTCGCCTGATTAGATGGATCTTATTACTTCAAGAATTTTGTCTAGAATGCATTTTAAAAAAGGGAGTAGAAAATTCTGTTGCTGATCACTTGTCTAGAATGCATTTTAAGAATCCACAGGAAACCCCCATCAATGATTCACTTCAGGACGACATGCTCTACGGGATTAACAGGTCTGACCCCTGGTATGCAGATATTGTTAATTTTATGGTTTCAGGGTATGTACCACCGGGAGCAAACAAGAAGAAGCTTATTCAAGAAAGTCATTCACATATATGGGATGAGTCATACCTCTTCCGAGTATGCTCTGATGGCTTACTCAGGAGATGTGTGACCACTGAGGAAGGATGGAACATCATCGACAGATGTCATTCATCACCATATGGAGGTCATTATGGAGCATTCCGTACACATTCAAAGATCTGGCAGTGTGGATTCTACTGGCCTACAATGTATGAAGACACGAAGCAATATATCAGAAGATGTGGGCCATGTCAAAGGCACGGAAACATAAACACAAGAGATACCATGCCACTCACCAACAACCTTCAGATTGAGCTCTTTGATGTTTGGGGAATAGACTATATGGGTCCATTTCCCCCATCAAAGAAGTGTGAGTTCATCTTGGTGGCAGTTGATTACGTCTCCAAGTGGGTAGAGGCACTACCTTGCAAGCACGCTGACAACATCAGTTCAAAGAGGATGTTTGAAGAAGTTATATTTCCAAGATTTGGAGTTCCCAGAGTAGTGACAAGTGATGGAGGAGCACACTTCATTGACAAACGCTTCAAGCACTATCTATCAAAACATGGAATCCGTCACAATGTCGTTACCCCCTACCATCCTCAGACAAGTGGCCAAGTAGAGACTTCCAACAAGCAAATCAAGAATATTCTTCAAAAAACAGTCAATGAGATGGGAACGGCATGGAAGGACAAGTTACCCGATGCACTCTGGGCATACCGGACAGCATACAAGACCCCAATTGGAATGTCCCCATACCAATTGGTTTATGGGAAGACTTGCCACCTACCTGTTGAATTAGAGTTCAAAGCACATTGGGCCATAAGGAGATGGAATATGGACCTAGATGTTGCTGGAGATCATAGAAGAATGCAACTATCAGAATTGGAAGAATGGCGAGAGAAAGAATATCACAATTCGAAGATCTACAAAGAAAGAGTTAAAAGGTGGCATGACAAAAGGATCAAGAAGAAGGAGTTCGCACCCGGAGATAAGGTATTACTTTTTAATTCCAGAGTAAAGCTTTTTGGGCATGGAAAACTCCGGAGTAAATGGGAAGGACCATTCAAGGTAATCAATTCATCATCCCACGGAGCTATCACACTTCAAAATGACGAAGGTACGTGATTCAAGGTAAATGGTCAACGTCTTAAATTATTTTTAGAGCACAATAAAGAATTAGAAGAGATAGACGAGATCCATTTTTACCTTCCCATGGAGAATTAGAGCCCAACCTTTTTAATCTGACGTTTTTGGACCACGTATATATTTTTCGAATAAGTTTTGCATCTAGAAGCATGCTCGAGGAAGCAGGCCCACAGAGGGGCCAGACACAGGGCGGGCGCCCTGATGAAGAGGGCGGGCGCCCAGCCCCTGTCCCCCCTCAGTCCCAATTTCCTCCGTCGCGATAAACCCACTTATGGTAAACTAAATAATCATATAGATGGAATATTTCGCACGCAAGGCGGCGGGAGTAGCCCGAGCAAGCCCTAGAGGCACTTTTTGACCCCTATATAAACAGACCACTGACGTCAGTTTTCAAACACCAATGCATACAAGCCTTCTCTCCTTCTTCAATTAGAACTTGCTTAGTTCCTTGCTGCTCCAATGGCCGATGAGTTCCACGACGATTGGGAGGTCGTCCCCTTTGACCTCAATAAGAAGCCCAAGGAAGACCCCAACGCCTATGCTCTCGCCCCGACCAACACAGAGCGACAGCTAGCAGCCATGCCGCCACGCCAGCACAGCTTCGCCCAATCCTACCATGCTCAACCAGTTCTCACCGCACCGCCGCAGCCCCTAATTCTCAAGGGAACATCAGCCAAGAAGGAGGCCATCGTCAAGGTGCCAGCCGGCACGAGAATCCTGCCACCCAGGCCCAATGAGCGGGTCGTTGGAGTCAAGACCAACCGGAGCGGTGAAATCAGCAGCATCCGCTACACTACGGAGGAAGAGATTGTTGACGGTCCTTAAGTACCAAATATAATCATCAAATAAATAAAGAAAAGGATCCAAATGCAACAAACACCCAGACTTAGGATTTTATCTGACAGAATTCCACGAGTTTTGGTGTTTGTCTATTTCTGCAGGGAGTTATCAGGAAATATGGAGGAAAGGCCCACACGTCGGGTTTACATAGAGATATTAACGTGCCGCGCAATTTTCTATCATCTAGAAGACTCCAAAAGCCATGGGAACGAACGAGAAGCCGAGCGGGCTCGGGGGCAGGGCGCCCGCCCTCCGCCCTTGGGCGCCCGCCCACCTACAGGAACCAATGAGGATCTACTTCGCGGATTATGCTCCACCAACCTAAAGGATTAAGGAAAACCGTGCGATTAATGTGGGTTTGATCCGACGGTCAAGATTCACTTGAGGGGACTATATAAGCAGACCCCCTGGCCCCTGGAGGAGGCAACCCCTTTCATCCTTGTTCGTTATTCATAGACAGAGCAAAAGCTAGGGTTTGGAGATGAGAGCTCAACTCTCTTCTCTAAACTAGAGTAGATCTAGATAGTAGCGAGATGGAGAGCGAGGGAGGATTGGAGGAGAGGCCAGCCTATTGGTTCTTCCTTCGGTTGTACTTCGCCATGATCAAGCTCTAATCAAGCTTGCTCATGGGATGACTCTGGTAATCTACTTCTATTTCATTATGCAATTAGTATCCATGTATGTTCTGGTTCACAACTCTTTTGAGTACTTTAATCTATAGGAAGCTATAGGTGAGAGTTGTAGTATAGGTGTAAGCGTGGTGCTTAGACCTAGATTACTTGTGGATATCCCCTGTCTAGCCAGATCGTGTGGTAGGCCGCGTAGGTGACAGTTACGTTGGTCCCCTGTAGTCCACCTCCTGTTAGCAGGACTGGTAGAGTTTATCGGCCTATGGATAAGCATCCTTTGTGGTGTATTCTTATCACGTGGTTCGTCCCAGACATAGACATACCCCCTTGATGTAGAGAAACCATAGTTATCCTCTCTATTCTCCTACCATCGCCCATATACTAGATTGCTCTACTCTCTATTCCCATATTATCACCCATTGTTATCTTACCTTTAATATTGTTCTTATTCAATTCTACCATCTTTCCTATTTACACATACCTATCTATCTAGGTTAAGTTAGAGTGTAGATCAGTTCTCCTGTTTCCCTGTGGATACGATAAAACCTTTAACCGGGTAAAAGCTACAACGGTATCCGTGCGCTTGCGGATTTATCTGTGTGCGTATAAATACCATAGTACACTCTAGTGCCATGTTGGGGATGACAACCTAGTATTCAAGTGGTGTTAGCAAGTGTAAACAAGCATTTTTGGCGCCGTTGCCGGGGAGATGGTTGCTGAGTTGACTACGAACTAGCTTAATCATTTTCTAAAAAAATAATATATATATATATATATATTTCCTTTTATCCTTTGCCTTATCTCTGCTATTCTTTCTTCATATCTAATCCTTGATCTCTGGTCTATCATGAAGGCAAACATGTCTATCTATCAGTTTAATAGACCTACTGGCACACATCTCGAACCACCAAAATCTTCAAAGCCTATCATAGCATCTAGTTTTGAGATAGACCCCAAATACATAGAATTTGTTCAAAAACAACCTTTCTCAAGAGAAGGTGAAGAAAACCCATACACACACACCTAAGAGAGTTAATCGAGTCTGTGACCTCCTTCGCATAGAAGGCATGTCCGATGAGACCCTTAAATGGAAGCTCTTTCCGTTCTCTTTAACGGGAAAAGCTAGACATTGGTACAAACTCAAAGTAGGGAGTGTTCATGGAGATTGGAAGGAGTTATATAATAGTTTTATTTTTAAATATTTTCCAATCTCCAAAGTGGCTAAACTTCGGCGTGAGATTATTTCTTTTAGACAACTAGAACAAGAATCTCTTGGCAAATCATGGGACCGCTTTATTAACCTTACTCTCACTGGCCCAAAGCTTTCTATTCCAGAAGAAGTTCTTCTAATTCACTTTTTTGAGGGCCTTAGTAGGGAAAATAAGCAAACCTTGAATACAGCCTCTAGAGGATCCTTCTATCACCTACCTACTAGTGAAGCTAGGGATTTAATTGATTCATTGAGTGGAAAGTTTCCTAACATTTATATCCCTGAGGAAGAGAAAGAACCAATTCCTAGACAAGAAGAAGAAGTTTCGATAGCCAAATCACAACCACTTCAATCCCAAACTTTAGCTATCGATCCTAAACCATCAATACCCCAAAATTCTCTAAGGGAGGAAGGAATTCCGACCTTAAATCTTTCAGATACTGATGGTTTAGACTTCTGGTTCCATAAGAGACCTTCAAGCAGGGATAATTCAAATCCTTGCAATAGTGCTTCTCTTAGAGAATGTCCTGGTTCATGTTATGAAGAAGTCGAGGATAACATATCAAGTGAAGGAGAGCTAAACCATATAGAAGATTCTATCTGCTCCCCTTCCAAGTTCACAAATTTTAAATCCATCCTTGACCTTAGAGATCCCTCTTATCCCTCTCCTTTTAAGTCTCATGATGATCCTAACAATCCATCAAGACGATCAAACCATAGGAGTCATAAAGACCATGAGGATGATGTTGACGGTCCTTAAGTATCAAATTTAATTATCAAATAAATAAAGAAAAGGATCCAAATGAAATCAAGATCTAGACTTAGGGTTTTATCTGACAGAATTCCACGAGTTTTGGTGTTTGTCTATTTCTGCAGGGGGTTATCAGGAAATATGGAAGAAAGGCCCACATGTCAGGATTACGTAAAGATATTAACGTGCTGCGCAATTATCTTACATCTAAAAGACTCCAGAAGCCACGAGACCGAAGCGGAGGCGAAACGGGGCCAGAGACAGGGCGCCCGCCCTGTCCTACTGGGCGCCCGCCCTGCCCCTGTGTCCAATCAGGACTCTGCTTTGCGGGAGATCTCCACCGACCTAAAGGATGAATCTAAACCATACAATCTATGTCGGTTTGATCCAAGGGCCCATATTCACTTGGAGGGACTATAAAACCAGACCCCCTGGCCCCTGGAGGAGAGAGCCTCTCAACCCTAATTCATTGTTCCATCAAGGGAGAAGAAGCCTCTGATCAAGATTAGAGCCACCACATCAATTAGATATCTAAATTAGCATAGCTACATAGGATTAGAACTAGAAGGAGTCAATCTTCGATTGGTTTCCGGATCTGTCAAGAGGATTCTTGGTAATTCTCTAATTGTGCTTCTAATTACTTTCTAATTATCTTTGTTCTTCAATATTATGAATATGACTTTGTTCTACTTCAATATATTGCTTATGACTTTGCTCTACTTGTTTATATTCAAGATTATATTGTTCTTAGTTTATCATAGTTATGTACTTGGCTTAGTTAGATACGATCTATATACATGCTTAGGATCGTATAGCGTTTATCCATCGGATCCATGGGTAAATGATAGATATTGTGTAGGCGTGGTGCTTATACCGTATTTATCTGCGATTGTACCCAATATGCCAGATCGTGGGGTGGTTCGTGATAGTGACAGCTTCATTGATTCTTATATAGTCCCCCTCTCGTGTATTGGGCTGGCAGAGCAACATTATTACAGGGGAGTGATTGCTATGTTTCTCATATTCCTTGCTAATATCACTATGCATGGGCGTAGTCTTGTCTCGCAATGATTGCTAAGTATGCTTGCACTAACTATGATAATGCTAGACTATATAGTTAAGAATAACTTAGGGAATATTCTTGTAGTTCGTTCTAATACCATGCTAATGACTTTCTAGAGTATCTAATTGAGGTGCTTATCATATTTATTATGTGGCTAGATCAGATTAGTTATCCTTGTCACTATTATTATTTCATATATCTTTTATGTGACACTTATCCCTGTATGAAGAGTTAGATATAATGTTCTCAATTATACATGCAATGATAGATGCTCAATCTCATATTCTATTCTGTAATCATTAGTGATGATTGCTAATCCCTTCCCAGTGGTAAAAATATAAATAACGATACCTGGAATACTTCCCGGTTAAAATGCTACATCGGTATTAATCTGTGCGCTTGCAGATCCCATTCATTATTTATTTAGAAGAGCAATTGCATATTTCAATACCGCGTCTCTTATATCATGCTGGGGATGACAACTTGGCTTAAGTGATGTGAGGGATAGGTTTGGCATTTTTGGCACCGTTACTAGATTTAGAGAACTTAGTCTACTTTTGGTAATGATGTTAAGAATACCCAACAAGCATTTTTGGCGCCGTTGCCGGGGAAGGATGATTACTAATCAGGAATGGAATAAAAGATTTTGAGTTATCATTCGCATCACTAATATGATTGAGCTTATCTATTCTCTCATACAGTTTTACCCCGATATTTTTCTATTTTATCTTATGCAGGGGAATGTATGAATAGAAGACATCTTCCAGGGAATTTTGTTGACAATCCCGAAGCATTATTCAAGAAGACGAGAGCCAAGCTAAAGAAATCATCAACACTTCAGCAAGAAGCTTCATCCAATCAAGAAGATCACCGGAACTTGTCTTCAGAGTTCGAAGCCATGGCAAACAAATCAATCCGCGAGTTCTCAGCTCCCACTACGGACAACATCCGCACTGGACCTGCTGCAGAGGTTGATGGCAACTTTGAGCTCAAGCCTGGACTTATCAACATGGTGCAATCCAACCAGTTCTGTGGGAAGGCACACGAAGATGCTAGTGCTCATTTACAACACTTCCTGGAGATTTGCAACACATTCACCATACAAGGAGTTTCCAAAGATGCTATACTACTTCGCCTCTTCCCATTCTCACTGTTAGGAAGAGCGAAGCAGTGGTTCTACGCTACAAAGGAGAAGAATACTACCAGGGCACTCTGCTCAACAAACTTCCTGGCTAAGTTCTTTCCCATGGGCAAGACTAATGCTCTCCGTGGGAAGATTACAAGTTTTCAGCAACAAAATGATGAATCTGTTCCAGAAGCATGGGAGCGCTTTCAAGACTACATCCTAGAATGTCCCCATCATGGAATGGAGAGTTGGCTATTGATGCAGACATTCTATCATGGGCTCAGTAATAGTGCCCGAGAGACCATGGATGCTGCAGCTGGAGGAGCATTCTTATCACTTACTATACCACAAGCCACAGCTCTTGTGGAGAAGATGGCGTCCAATCAAAGCTGGAATGAAGAGAGGACCCAGACACGCAAGAGAGGTGGAGGTATACATCAGCTGAAGGAGGTAGACATGCTGTCTGCAAAGCTAGACCTGCTCATGAAGAAGCTCGACGATAGAGCTGGAGACAAGAAAGAAGTTATGCACATCTACGACTCTCACATGACTTGTGAGGAGTGTGGAGACACTGGACATTCAGGCAACCACTGCCCTGAGATACTTGAGGATGTGAACTACATCAACAACAACAACAACTACTACTACAACCGTCCTCAACAAAATCAAGGTTGGAATCAACAGAGGCCTAACTACTCAGGTAATTATCAAGGTAACAATTCTTACAACAATAACAATAATTTTCCACCTTTGAGAGAGTTAGTATCTAATCAAGGAAAGCTAATGGATAACCTATCTAGGAAATTGGCATATAATGATAAAATGCTAGAAAATATAAATAATAGAATGGATAATTTCTCTACTGCCATCAAGAATCAAATTAGCTTTAATAAAATGATTGAATCTTAGTTAAATCAAATAGCTGTTGCTGTTCCTACTACTAACCCCGGTATACCATCACAACCGGAAGGATTAGAATCTGCAAATCTTGTAGACGTGTTTGATGCAGGTAATTGGAGTAACCCCGTCAATGAATTTTCTACTGACCTTCTACCGGTCAAGAGAGGCGATCCAGGACGCCCCGTCATCCCGATCTCCATCGGCATGGTGGACTTCCCAGAAGCACTCTGTGACTTTGGCTCTAGCGTCAACATTATACCTAGGGTACTCTATGAGAAATTCTTTACATATCCTTTATTAGAAACAACCATGTGTTTGCAGTTTGCAGATCAGACGATAACTTTTCCAAAAGGAATAGTGAAGAACCTTTGTGTCCGAGTTGGTACCTTATATGCCCCAGCAGACTTTGTAGTGGTAGAGACCGGAAATGATGAGAGAGCACCTATCATCCTAGGGAGGCCATTCTTGAACACCACGGGAGCTATCATCTACGCTAGTGCTGCCAAGATCAGTTTCTACGTCAAAGGGGAAAAGGAGACATTTTTCTTCAAGAACAAGACTACACAAATTCAAGATCAATCCAGACGTAAATCAAGGAAGAGGACCAACAGGAGAAACAGGAACAAGCAAGTGTGGACCGAGTCAGCTAAGATGGTCACTGTAGTCCATGGAGGCCAAGATCATCAACTTAAGTCACCGTTTTTGACCAAGAAGGACGACCCAGGAATGCCAAGCATTTACTGCTCCATAAATGGATACAACTTCTACAAGACAATTTGCGACACCGGATCGGGCGTCAACATAATGGCCGCAGTCACCTATCGGCTCTTGTTCGGGACCATGCCACTAAGACCAACATACATTCAGCTCCAGATGGCAGATCAGACATTTCGAGAAGTTAAAGGAATAGTAACTGATGTCCAGGTCAAAATAGACGATCACTTTGTCTACACAGACTTTCAAGTTGTTGACATGGGAGAAGATGAGTACGATCCACCCATCATCCTTGGAAGACCGTTCCTCAGCACCGTTAAAGCAATCATCTACATTGGAACCGGAGAAGTCCATATGCACTTCCCCTCAGAGAAGGTACGCCGTTATTTTACTGACCCTAACTATATCGTTGAAGAATCTAAGCAGGTAAGAAAACGACGCAACCGCAACCAGAGGAGGCAGATCATCAAGGACGGATGGGCAGACTATGAAGGAGAAGTTGTAAGGTCAGAAGACATAGAGTTTAAACAGAATTATCCAGAGGAGATTGAAGCACCGAGTCAGGTATGGAAAATGAAGATAACTATACAAGAAGAGGAGGCGCTGCCGGAAGTACCGACTACGCCACCCAACGAACCTCAGGACGATTAAGAAATTGGAGAGTCCCGTTCGGAGGACTTAAAAACACCGAACGCTTTGCCAAGAGGTAAACTTGGTAGTTACCCTTTCCCTTTCAGTTATTTCAAATAGTTTACTTAGTTAATCATATTCACACTATCTTAAAAATAAAATAAAAATGTTAAAAACTATAAGCCCCATGTGAGTAGACGAGTGGCATAAAACCCATAAGTACATTCACTGTGGTGGCATAAAAATAAAATAAATATTTTTCTGCTTATTAAAATGAAAATATAAAAACAGGGAATAATATCTATTAAGGAGTCTCAACATGATAAAGGCTAGATATTTATGCAAACACTTAATCAGTTCCACAAGCTTTGTTGTCTATTTGAGCTCCACAGAAATTTAAGAATCAAGAAGACTGGCAGACGGAGGACATTCTAATCGCTGTCAGAATGCTGCTGACTTTCAAATACACCTCTACCACCTGCCAGCTACACCAAGAGAAATTACGTCAAAATTCAGCTTGGGGGAGAGCACCCCCATTTATCACGATAAGTATTTCTATCTATCTTTATACTTATATTATTTTAGAATATTAAAATACACATAAACTATGGGAAAACCAAATAAAGATTTTATACTTATATATATATCTTTTGCTTAGTGTGTTTAATAAATAAATAAAGTGGCTATGCTAATCTGTATCTAAATAAAACTTAAGCATGGATATGATAAATAGTTGCTCTGTCTAATTTGCAAATTTTAAGTTCTCTCTCAAGTTTAGATATAACTTTTATAATTTAAAGCTTGCTCTAGACCTAAACTTGTGGGATGAAAACTTGATCTGAAGTCTAAGTTGTTAACGGATATGATATGGGAAGGTTGAGCTGCTGTTTATCTGTTCCTAGAGATGCTAGAATTCTGGAGAATTTTATCTTTGAAAATCTTTAAAATGTTGCATGATGAGTTCCTGTATGATGAGAGTTTAAATTCCTACCACTGCCATATATACATGCTTGTTAGACTTTGAGCCACACATTTATTATTTACTGCTTATGAGCATTGAGTGTGGTCAAGCTGTGTAGACCCTTAGGAGCTTGTCATGTGGTTAAATCAAGATTTCACTTGCACGTTCACTCATATATGCTACTTCTACTCCGGAAGTACCATCCACATATATCCATTCATTTCCATCTCCAGAATTACCCAAAAATATTCTACTCCTAATCCGGGAGAGAATAGCCAAAAATATTTCTATTTTCCTCTTGTGAAATAAATGCTCAAGTTATCTTGTTACTACCACTTGCTATATTATCTCAAGAGATGAGTGCTCTAATATTAATAAAAAAATATATATATATATATACGAGGAAATAAAAAGGAGCAAGTGCTCGGAACCTCGAAAGAAAAGAAAAGTGAGACGAGAGGTAAAAATGGACAAGTGTCCGACAGTAGAATTAGGGGTACAAGATACCCACCTGAGAGAAAAGAAAAATATAGAGCATCTCATAAAGTTTCAAAAAGCAAGGAAGGTATGTATCCCCTCAAAAGAGCAAAAGTAGAATTAGACTTCCACCACCATTGTTTTCACCATTGTTATCACCATCATCACCATACACCATTCATTCGCCACACATGCACATCTTGATTTGGCTTGTTGACTTGTTACTTTGGATCCATGGTTTGACTATGCAATAAATGTCTTATAAGTATGTATACTTTATCTCCCACCTATGAGCTCCAGATATTAAAGCCTTATTAGAGTAGGATGAGAGAGAGGGCAATATCATTATGCCTCATACCACAAATACAACATATCTTGAGAGAAGGCATATACCATCACTGCCTTGGTAAGGATCCAGAAATACCACAAAAGAGAGACCTGAGAGAACCATACAAGGAAACTCTGAGTTTTATTTAAAAATCTGCAAAAACCCCAGAGCTATAGCTGATGAAGAATAAGAGACATGGCACTTGACTAGACTGTTCTATCTTTTAACCACTCAAGACAGAAGTGACAGTTACAAGTCCCATGGTGAAGGTAAAGTAAGTAAGTTTTAAGTCTTGACAGTTTACTCTAACTCAGAGATGAGATCTTATTTAAAAGCATGTGAACCGTCAAATTTTTTAAGATATTGCAACTACTTATGATCCATAGCTAAGTCTATCCTTGCTTAGGGACGAGCAAGAGGTAAGCTTGGGGGAGTTTGTTGACGGTCCTTAAGTATCAAATTTAATTATCAAATAAATAAAGAAAAGGATCCAAATGAAATCAAGATCTAGACTTAGGGTTTTATCTGATAGAATTCCACGAGTTTTGGTGTTTGTCTATTTCTGCAGGGGGTTATCAGGAAATATGGAAGAAAGGCCCACATGTCAGGATTACGTAAAGATATTAACGTGCTGCGCAATTATCTTACATCTAGAAGACTCCAGAAGCCACGAGACCGAAGCGGAGGCGAAACGGGGCCAGAGACAGGGCGCCCGCCCTGTCCTACTGGGCGCCCGCCCTGCCCCTGTGTCCAATCAGGACTCTGCTTTGCGGGAGATCTCCACCGACCTAAAGGATGAATCTAAACCATACAATCTATGTCGGTTTGATCCAAGGGCCCATATTCACTTGGAGGGACTATAAAACCAGACCCCCTGGCCCCTGGAGGAGAGAGCCTCTCAACCCTAATTCATTGTTCCATCAAGGGAGAAGAAGCCTCTGATCAAGATTAGAGCCACCACATCAATTAGATATCTAGATTAGCATAGCTACATAGGATTAGAACTAGAAGGAGTCAATCTTCGATTGGTTTCCGGATCTGTCAAGAGGATTCTTGGTAATTCTCTAATTGTGCTTCTAATTACTTTCTAATTATCTTTGTTCTTCAATATTATGAATATGACTTTGTTCTACTTCAATATATTGCTTATGACTTTGCTCTACTTGTTTATATTCAAGATTATATTGTTCTTAGTTTATCATAGTTATGTACTTGGCTTAGTTAGATACGATCTATATACATGCTTAGGATCGTATAGCGTTTATCCATCGGATCCATGGGTAAATGATAGATATTGTGTAGGCGTGGTGCTTATACCGTATTTATCTGCGATTGTACCCAATATGCCAGATCGTGGGGTGGTTCGTGATAGTGACAGCTTCATTGATTCTTATATAGTCCCCCTCTCGTGTATTGGGCTAGCAGAGCAACATTATTACAGGGGAGTGATTGCTATGTTTCTCATATTCCTTGCTAATATCACTATGCATGGGCGTAGTCTTGTCTCGCAATGATTGCTAAGTATGCTTGCACTAACTATGATAATGCTAGACTATATAGTTAAGAATAACTTAGGGAATATTCTTGTAGTTCGTTCTAATACCATGCTAATGACTTTCTAGAGTATCTAATTGAGGTTCTTATCATATTTATTATGTGGCTAGATCAGATTAGTTATCCTTGTCACTATTATTATTTCATATATCTTTTATGTGACATTTATCCCTGTATGAAGAGTTAGATATAATGTTCTCAATTATACATGCAATGATAGATGCTCAATCTCATATTCTATTCTGTAATCATTAGTGATGATTGCTAATCCCTTCCCAGTGGTAAAAATATAAATAACGATACCTGGAATACTTCCCGGTTAAAATGCTACATCGGTATTAATCTGTGCGCTTGCAGATCCCATTCATTATTTATTTAGAAGAGCAATTGCATATTTCAATACCGCGTCTCTTATATCATGCTGGGGATGACAACTTGGCTTAAGTGATGTGAGGGATAGGTTTGGCATTTTTGGCACCGTTACTAGATTTAGAGAACTTAGTCTACTTTTGGTAATGATGTTAAGAATACCCAACAGATGACATGTCAAGTAATGTCATAGAAGGAGAGCTAAGCCATATAGAAAATTCTAACACCTCCCCTTTCCTGATCACAAGTTCTAAATGGCTAGAATGTGTAGAATGGATGGATAAGGAAGAAGCCTTAATGGGTTCTAACTTTGGCTCGATTTCAAATGGTGAGTTTTTGACTGCTTTTGAAGATGAGATTCATCTAACTACAGAAGAGGACATAGGTGAGACCAATCCAGGAGAAACTCTGAACATTCAGACTGGAGATGAAGATAACATTAATGAGCATGGAATTTATTTCATAGCCACTTCGTTTACTCCATGCTCGTATGCAACATCTTCCCAATCTACTGGTCTCTCCAACATCACCACATTTGAGATCTCCAACCCCCTCTTCCTTTCTATTTATAAAAACTTTAAAAGGGCGGTTGTCGATGCATATGTCTATAATAAATATTGCAGATCTCGTTGAGTTGATCTTGATATAGGTCAGCGTTGGAAGGGAAACCACTTCGCCGACATAAATTGATGGTCTCCTAAGGACAAGCTTAGTGTCCTAAAATAAGCACTGATCAGATAGTAACATGAGCTTTGTTGACGGTCCTTAATGCTCACATTTAACCATCAACTAATCATAGAAAAGGATCCAAATGCAACTAACACCTAGACTTAGGGTTTTATCTGACAGAATTCCACAAGTTTTGGTGTTTGTCTATTTCTGCAGGGGGTTATCAGGAAATACGGAAGAAAGGCCCACACGTCGGGTTTACATAGAGATATTAACGTGCCGCGCAATTTTCTATCATCTAGAAGACTCCAGAAGCCACGGGAACAAAGTGGAAGCCGAGAGGCCTCAGGGATAGGGCGCCCGCCCTAGTCCTGAGGGCGCCCGCCCTCCCCCCTGGACCAATCAGGGTGAAGTTCGGGGATAATGCTCCACCGACCTAATACTTCAAGGAAAACCACACGATCAATGTCGGTTTGATCCGACGGCCAGATTCATTTGAAGGGACTATAAAACCAGACCCCCCTGGCCCCTGGAGATCATACCTCTTCTACAGAATCAAAGTTAGGGTTTCAATTCTTCATCCAAGTAGAGAGGATCCCTCTAGTTCTTCTAGTTCTACCTCTAGTTCATCTAGATCTAGTTCTAGTTCATCTAGTTCTAGTTCTAGTTCCTCTAGTTCTAGTTCTAGTTAGTTCTAGTTGTAATCTAGAAAATAGGGAGAGAGAAGAGGAGAGCGGAGGAGGAGCCGGATCTGTCGGATCTTCCTCAACATTATATTTTTGCAGCATCTGGTTCGTTCTTCATCGTTCTCCAGGTTCTTCAATTCATAATTCCTGAGTTCTTTAATTACTTTTATTTACATTCAAGTTATTTATTGGATTCCCGCTTGCATCAAGTGCTCTAGTCTTTATAACACTAGAGTAGTAATTAATAGATTAGACGTGGTGTTTAGTCTTGCGATTACCTGGAATTGCACCCAATCCTGCGGATTGTTGTGGTAGCCTTAGGGTAGTGACAGCCCTAACGGTCGACGTATTCCACCACGTTCGGATCGGTGTTTGTAGGACCGTAGTCAGACCTTCCTAGCCCCCTTCTCATCTCTTTCTGTGGTTAGTGCTCTGATGTCCCGATATAGATAATCTTGAAGTAATTCTTGATTCTTAGATCAACTAGAGAACTCTCAGGAAACTTCCTCTCTTCCCACCAAAAATAATTATATAGTTATCCTTGGGCGATCTTGGATCTTAATTAGTACACTCACGTTCTCTGTGGAAAATCGATACTCTGGAATACTCCCGGGTGAAAGCTACATCGGTATCCGTGCGCTTGCGGATTTTTCTGTTTGCGTTTAAAATACCCAACAAGCTTTCTGGCGCCGTTGCCGAGGAACGGTAGCTGTGCTAGTTTCGAACCAAGTCGTCCGTGTATCCTTTTTATTTTCCTTTTTTACCACACTCACCATATCATTTTCACCATACCACATGGATTTCACTCTAAGCATTAATGAGCATGGAATTTATTTCATAGCCACTTCATTTACTCCATGCTCATATGCAACATCTTCACAATCCATTGGTTTTTCCAACATCACCACATTCGAGATCTCCAACCCCCTCATCCTTTCTATTTATAAAAACTTTAAAAGGGCGGTTGTCGATGCATATGTCTATAATAAATTTTGCAGATCTCGTTGAGTTGATCTTGATATAGGTCAGCGTTGGAGGGGAAACCACTTCACTGACATAAATTGATGGTTTCCCAAGGACAAGCTTAGTGTCCTAAAACAAGCACTGATCAGATCATAACATGAGCTTTTAATTATTTGCAACATTACCTTGTGTGTTGAGCATATTAGGATAATTGTAAAAATATTCCTTCGTGTATTCTTGTCACTAACCTTTCCAGGATTGGAGCAAGAAGATCGGATGAATGACAAGCACAAGGTATGTCTAACCAATCATCATACAACATTGAATTAAATTCATCCAAACTTGAATTTTGCAAAATTCAAGCTTGGGGGAGTACTTTACATAAAAACATCCTTTGCCATGTTGCTATGTTGGTTGTCCTTACCTTTGAGACATGCTCAATTTGTTAAATAGTAATCACACTACTTCATCTCCACTTGAGTAGATCTCTATAAAAGCCATCACGCTATCTTTGTTTATCCTAGTAAGTGTTAGTTTGGAAGTACTGTACATACTTCTATTGGTTTTTAAATTAAGCATGGTGCTTAGGTTAAACAAGCCTTCCTTAATCTAATTAGACATGGAGTCTAGTTTGGTTATTGAACTAAAAACTGCTTGTGTAGACATTGGTATATTTTGTTGGACTAACCCCTGTAGGAAAACTTTCAATATCGACCTGGGAAGTCCTGAGACAAACTCACATTGGAGACAAAGAGAGAGACACATGAAGTTTAACAATTTGCACGAGGAAGGCATAGCTCACAAGAGATGATCCATGGAGGGTGCCACAAACACGATGCACAATCGCTAAGAGAGGAAAGCTTCCACAAGGTGATACTGTACCATCACTCTTCGTGTAAGGTAACATCTTAAGGTACTTGACTATCACTTTTATAAGTTTCTCCTTATTTCTGGCATTCACATGAATAAAAGAGACAAACATGTATGATTTACAACTCTAGATTAACCAACCCAATCGATTCAACATGTTTAGTCCTTCCACCTTTGTGATTCCACACTCCTAATCATATTAGCTAAAATGTTGCACACTCAATCTTTGGAAGATATAAACAAAACATATATATATATATAGATTATCTTTCCATAAGGTTGAGCAATCTAATCTGACAAATGTTTTAAATGTTATACTCATGATCTTATTATCCATCAACTTTGTCTTGCTCACTATGCTTAAGGTTAGAGAAGAACAAATACACTTTTGGTTCTGTTGGTGTTTTCCACCAACAGGGCCCATGCACTTGATCTCTGCCTTGTCTCTATGAGCAGGTACACTTCGAGCAAAATATGAAGGACTTTTATAACTCCCAGACTCCACCAAGTGAAGAACCTAGATCTACGAGCACAAACACACTAGAGATACTGGTTACTCAGGCAATCACTGCCCTGAGATGCTTGAGGACGTAACTACTGGAGTAACCCCGTTGTGGAAGTAATTACTGACCTTCTGCCGGTCAAGAGAGACAATCCAGGACGCCCCGTCATCCCGATCTCCATCGGCATGGTGGACTTCCTAGAAGCACTCTACAACTTTGGCTCGAGCGTCAACATTATGCCTAGGGGAATATTGAAGAACCTCTACGTCCGAGTTGGTACCTTGTACGTCCCAGCAGACTTCTTAGTGATAGAGACTGGTACTGATGAGAGGGCACCCATCATTCTAGGGAGGCCATTCCTGAACACCTCGGGAGCTATCATCTACGCTAGTGCTGCCAAGATCAGTTTCTACATCAAGGGAAGGAAGGAGATGTTTTCCTTCAAGAACAAGACTATACAAATCTCAGAGCAATCCCGACATGAACCAAGGAAGAGGACCAACAGGAGGAATAGGAACAAGCAAATGTGTACCGAGTCAGCTAAGATGGTCCCTGCAGCTCAAGGAGGTCAAGATCGTCAACTCAAGTCACCTTTCTTGATCAAGAAGGACGACCCTGGTGTCCCAAGCATCGAGTGCACAATCAACAGATATTCTTTTCAGAAGACACTCTACGACACCGGATCTAACGTCAACATAATGGCCGCAGTCACTTATCAGCTCCTGCATGGAACCATGTCCCTACAACCAACATACATTCAGCTCCAGATGACAGATCAGACATTCTGAAAGATTGAAGGTTATTGACATGGGAGAAGACGAGTACGATCCACCCATCATCCTTGGAAGACCGTTCTTTGGCACCATTAAAGCAATCATATACATTGGAACCACAGAAGTCCACATGCACTTCCCCTCAGAGAAGGTACGCCACTATTTTACTGACCCTAACTATATAGTTGAAGACTCTAAGCAGGTCAGGACAAAAAGAAGACGACGCAACCGCAACCAGAGGAGGCAAATCATCAAGGATGGATGGGCAGACTACGAAGGAGAAGTTGTAAGGTCTGAAGACATACAACTTGAACAGAACTGTCCTGAGGAGACCGTAGCACCGAGGCAGGTGTAGAGAGAGAAGATAGTTATACACGAAGAGCAGGCACCGCCGGAACCACCGACTACGCCATCCAGCGAATCCCAGGACGACTAAGAAAACGGAGAGTCCCGTTCGGAGGATGTAAAAACACCGAACGCCTTGCCAAAAGGTAAACTTGGTAGTTATCTTTTTCCTTTCAATTATTTAAAATAGTTTGGTTAGTTAATCAGGTTCATATCATCTTGAAAAGAAAATAAAAATGTTAAGTAAGCCCCATGTAAGTATGCTCATGGCATAAAACCCATAAGTACATTCACTGTGGTGGCATAAAAATAAAATAAATATATTCTTGTCCTATAAAAATAAAAATATAAAAATAAGATTGTGATCCTACTAAAAAGAGTGTAACATTTATTGAGGAGGCTCAACATGATAAAGGCTAGATATTTATGCTAACACTTAACCAGTTCCACAAAGCTTTGTTGTCTATTTGAGCTCCACAGAATTCAAGGATCAAAGAAGACTAGCAGAGGACATCCTAATCGCTGTCAGAGTGCTGCCGACATTCAAATACACCTCCGCCACCTGCTAGCTACATCAGAAGAAAATTCGTCAAAATCCAGCTTGGGGGAGAGCACCCCCATTTATCCAGCTAAGTGTTCTACTCATCTTTATACTTTACTCAAATAATAAAAAGATGCATAATCATAAAAACCCAAATAAAGATTTTGTGCTTATATATATATATATATATCTTTGCTTAGTTTGCTAAATAAATAAATAAAGTTTGCTATGAACCCTCATGATAAGCTCTCACATGGAAATGATGAATAGTTGCTCTGCCATGATTAGTTCTAAAAATTGAAACCTCTCTTAAGTTTAAGCATGACTGTTATTAATTAAGATTTGCTCTAAACCTGAACTTGTGGGGAGAGTACTTGATCTAAAGTCTAAGTCGTTAACGGATACGATATGGGAAGGTTGAGCTGCTGTTTATCTGTTCCTAGAGATGCTAGAATTCTGGAGAATTTTATCTTTGAAAATCTTTAAATTGTTGCATGATGAGTTCCTATATGATGAGAGTTTAAATTCCTACCACAGCCATATATACATGCTTGCTAGACTTTGAGCCACACATTTACTTTTTACTGCTCATGAGCATTGAGTGTGGTCAAGCTTTGTAGACCCTTAGGAGCTTGTCATGTGGTTAAATCAAGATTCACTTGCACGTTCACTCATACATGCTGCTTCTACTCCGGAAGTACGCATCCACATATATCCATCCATTTCCATCTCCAGAACCACCCAAAAATATTCTACTCCTAATCCGGGAGAGAATAGCCAAAAATATTCCTGTTTTTCCCCTGTGAAATAAATGCTCAAGTTATCTTGTTACTACCACTTGCTATATTATCTCATGAGATGAGTGCTCTAAAAAAAGAAAAAAAAAGAAAAAAAATATATATACGAGGAAATAAAAAGGGGCAAGTGCCCGGAACCTCGAAGAAAAGAAAAAGTGAGACGAGAGGTAAAAATGGACAAGTGTCCGATAGTAGAATTAGGGGTACAAGATACCCACCTGAGAGAAAAGAAAAAGAAAACATAGAGCATCTCATTCTCCTCAAAAAGTTTCAAAAGAGCAAGAAAGGTATGTATCCCTTCAAAAGAGCACAAGTAGAATTAGACGTTCACCATTGTTATCACCATCATCACCATACACCATTCATTCGCCACACATGCACATCTTGATTTGACTTATTGACTTGTTCTTCTGGATCCATGGTTTGACTATGCAATAAATGTCTTGTAAGTATGTATTAGCTGTCTCCCACCTATGAGCTCCAGATATCAAAACCTTATTAGATTAGGGTGAGAGAGAAGGCAATGCCACTATGCTTCATACTACAAATACCACATACTTTGAGAGAAGGCATACACCTTTACTGCCTTGGTAAGGATCCAGAAATACCACAAAAGAGAGACTAGAGAGAGTCATATAAGGAATCTCTGAGTTTTATTTGAAAATCTGCAAAAACTCCAGAGCTATAGTTGATCAAGAACATGAGACATGGCGCTTGACTAGACCGTTCTATCTTTTAACTGCTCAAGACACAGGTGATGGTCGCAAGCCCCATGGTGAAAGGTAAATGAGTAAGTTTTAAGTCTTAACAGTTTACTCTAACTTAGAGATAAAATCTTGTGTGAATGCATGTATATCTTTAAGGCATGGAACCACTGCAGAAACTCTTGAGTTCATCTTTGCTCAGGGACGAGCAAAGGTTAAGCTTGGGGGAGCTTGTTGACGGTCCTTAATGCTCACATTTAACCATCAACTAATCATAGAAAAGGATCCAAATGCAACTAACACCTAGACTTAGGGTTTTATCTGACAGAATTCCACAAGTTTTGGTGTTTGTCTATTTCTGCAGGGGGTTATCAGGAAATACGGAAGAAAGGCCCACACGTCGGGTTTACATAGAGATATTAACGTGCCGCGCAATTTTCTATTATCTAGAAGACTCCAGAAGCCACGGGAACAAAGCGGAAGCCGAGAGGCCTCAGGGACAGGGCGCCCGGCCTAGTCCTGAGGGCGCCCGCCCTCCCCCCTGGACCAATCAGGGTGAAGTTCGGGGATCATGCTCCACCGACCTAATACTTCAAGGAAAACCACACGATCAATGTCGGTTTGATCCGACGGCCCAGATTCATTTGAAGGGACTATAAAACCAGACCCCCCTGGCCCCTGGAGATCATACCTCTTCTACAGAATCAAAGTTAGGGTTTCAATTCTTCATCCAAGTAGAGAGGATCCCTCTAGTTCTTCTAGTTCTACCTCTAGTTCATCTAGATCTAGTTCTAGTTCATCTAGTTCTAGTTCTAGTTCCTCTAGTTCTAGTTCTAGTTAGTTCTAGTTGTAATCTAGAAAATAGGGAGAGAGAAGAGGAGAGCGGAGGAGGAGCCGGATCTGTCGGATCTTCCTCAACATTATATTTTTGCAGCATCTGGTTCGTTCTTCATCGTTCTCCAGGTTCTTCAATTCATAATTCCTAAGTTCTTTAATTACTTTTATTTACATTCAAGTTATTTATTGGATTCCCGCTTGCATCAAGTGCTCTAGTCTTTATAACGCTAGAGTAGTAATTAATAGATTAGACGTGGTGTTTAGTCTTGCGATTACCTGGAATTGCACCCAATCCTGCGGATTGTTGTGGTAGCCTTAGGGTAGTGACAGCCCTAACGGTCGACGTATTCCACCACGTTCGGATCGGTGTTTGTAGGACCGTAGTCAGACCTTCCTAGCCCCCTTCTCATCTCTTTCTGTGGTTAGTGCTCTGATGTCCCTATATAGATAATCTTGAAGTAATTCTTGATTCTTAGATCAACTAGAGAACTCTCAGGAAACTTTCTCTCTTCCCACCAAAAATAATTATATAGTTATCCTTGGGCGATCTTGGATCTTAATTAGTACACTCACATTCTCTGTGGAAAATCGATACTCTGGAATACTCCCGGGTGAAAGCTACATCGGTATCCGTGCGCTTGCGGATTTTTCTGTTTGCGTTTAAAATACCCAACAAGCTTTTAATTAATTACAACATTACCTTGTGTATTGAGCATATAAGGATAATTGTAAAAATATTCCTTCGGGTATTCTTGTCACTAACCTTTCCAGGATTGGAACAAGAAGATTGGATGAATGACAAGCACAAGGTATGTCCAACCAATCATCATACAACATTGAATTAAATCCAAACTTGAATTTTGCAAAATTCAAGCTTGGGGGAGTACTTTACATAGAAACATCCTTTGCCATGTTGCTATGTTGGTTGTCCCTACCTTTAGACATGCTCAATTTGTCAAATACTAATCACACTACTTCATCTCCACTTGAGTAGATCTCTATAAAAGCCGTCACGCTACCTTTATTTATCCTAGTAAGTGTTAGTTTGGAAGTACTGTACATACTTCTATTGGTTTTTAAATTAAGCATAGTGCTTAGGTTAAACAGCCTTTCTTAATCTAATTAGACATGGAGTCTAGTTTGGTTATTGAACTAAAAACTGCTTGTGTAGACATTGGTATATTTTGTCAGACTAACCCCTGCAGAAAAAAAAAACTTTCAACATCAACTTGGGAAGTCCTGAGATAAACTCGCATTGGAGACAAAGAGAGAGACACATGAAGTTTAACAATTTACACAAGGAAGGCATAGCTCACAAGAGATGATTCATGGAGGGTGCCACAAACACGATGCACAACCGCTAAGAGAGGAAATCTTGCACAAGGTGATACTGTACCATCACTCTTCAAGTAAGGTAACATCTTAAGGTACTTGACTATCACTTCTATAAGCTTCTCCTTGGTTCTGGCGTTCACATGAATAAAAGAGAGAAACATGTATGATTTACAACTCTAGATTAACCAACCCAATCGATTCAACATGTTTAGTCCTTCCACCTTTGTGATCCCACACTCCTAATAATATGAGCTAAAATGTTGCACATTCAATCTTTGGGAAGATATAAAGAAAAAGACATATACATAGATAGATTATCTTTCCATAAGGTTGAGCGATCTGATCTGACAATTGTTTTAAATGCTAAACTCATGAACTTATCACCCATCAACTTTGTCTTGCTCACTATGCTTAAGGTTAGAGAAGAATAAATACACTTTTGGTTCTGTTGGTGTTTTCCACCAACAGGGCCCATGCACTTGATCTCTGCCTTGTCTCTATGAGCAGGTACACTTGGAGCAAAACATGGTGGAGTTTTACAACTCCCAGATTCCACCAAGTGAAGGACCTGGATCTACGAGCACGAACACACTGAGCAAGATACTGCCAACGCCGCACTTCGAACTGCTGGGCAAACGAAGAACATGGGTGACACCATATCAAGAGGTCCAGACGTCAAGGTCCACACCTGAATCAAATGATGCAACAAAAGAATGAACATGGTGAGAAGTCTTGTTCAGAAGACTTAAAACATTGAACCCTCGACGAAAGGAAAATCGGTAGTTATCCATATTTATCCTTTCTGCATTCCTTTTCCCTTAAATTGTTTACTTTCCCTAAATAGCTTGTTAGTTAATCATGCTATCTTGAAAATAAATTAAAAATGTTAAAAACAGTAAGCCCTATGTGAGTATTCTCGTGGCATAAAACCCATAAGTACATTCACTATGGTGGCGTAAAAATAAAAATATTCCTGTCCTATAAAAATGAAAAGATAAAAATAAATTTATGATCCTACCAAAGAGAGTAATATTTATTAGAGGAAGCTCAACATGATAACGGCTAAGAGATTTTATGCTAACACTTAACCAGTTCCACAAAGCTTTGTTGTCTATTTGAGCTCCACAGAATTCAAGGATCAAAGAAGACTAGCAGACGGAGGACATCCTAATCACTGTCAGGGTGCTGCCGACATTCAAATACACCTCCGCCACCTGCTAGCTATATCAGAAGAAATTACGTCAAAATCCAGCTTGGGGGAGAGCACCCCCATTTATCCAGCTATGTGTTTCTACTCGCGTTTATACTTTACTCAAATAATAAAAAGATGCATAATCATAAAAACCCAAATAAAGATTTTTGTGCTTATATATATATCTTTGCTTAGTTTGCTAAATAAATAAATAAATAAATAAATAAAGTTTGCTATGAACCCTCATGATAAGCTCTCACATAGAAATGATGAATAGTTGCTCTGCCATGACTAGTTCTTAAAATTAAATTCTCTCTCAAGTTTAGGCATGACTGTTATGAATTAAGATTTGCTCTAAACCAGAACTTGTGGGAAGAGTACTTTATCTAAAGTCTAAGTCGTTAACGAATATGATATGGGAAGGTTGAGCTGTTGTTTATCTGTTCCTAGAGATGCTAGAATTCTGGAGAATTTTATCTTTGAAAATCTTTAAAATGTTGCATGATGAGTTCTTGTATGATGAGAGTTTAAAATCCTGCCACAGCCATATATACATGCTTATTAGACTATGAACCATATATTTACTTTTTACTGCTTATGAGCATTGAGTGTGGTCAAGCTGTGTAGACCCTTAGCAGCTTGTCATGCGGTTAAAATCAAGATTCACTTGCACGTTCACTCATACATGCTGCTTCTACTCTGGAAGTACGCATCCACATACATCCACTCATTTCCATCTCCAGATTCACCCAAAATTATTCTACTCCTATCTACGAGAGAATAGGCAAAAACATTATCCTACCCCTGTTATTCCCCGTGAAATAAATGCTCGAGATATTTTGGATACTACCACTTGCTACATTATTCCACGAGGGTGAGTGCTCTGAAAAAAATACGAGAAAATAAAAAGGGTCAAGTGCCCGGAACCTCGAAGAAAAGAAAAAGTGAGACGAGAGGTAAAAATGGACAAGTGTCCGACAGTAGAATTAGGGGTACAAGATACCCACCTGAGAGGAAAGAAAAAGAAAATGTAGAGCATCTCATTCTCCTCAAAAGTTTCAAAGAGCAAGAAAGGTATGTATCCCCTCAAAAGAGCACAAGTAGAATTAGACTTTCACCATTGTTTTCACCATCATCACCATACACCATTCATTCGCCACACATGCACATCTTGAGTTGACTTATTGACTTGTTTCTCTGGATCCATGGTTTGACTATGCAATAAATGTCTTGTAAGTATGTATTAGCTGTCTCCCACCTATGAGCTCCAGATATCAAAACCTTATTAGAGTAGGATGAGAGAGAAGGCAATATCACTATGCCTCATACCACAAATACTACATACTTCGAGAGAAAGCATATACCATCACTGCCTTGGTAAGGATCCAGAAATACCACAAAAGACAGAATTGAGAGAGTCATACAAGGAATCTCTGAGTTTTATTTTGAAAATCTACAAAAACTCTAGAGCTATAGTTAATCAAAGAACAAGAGACATGGCGCTTGACTTGACCGTTCTATCTTTTAACTGCTCAAGACATAAGTGACGGTTGCAAGCCCCATGGTGGAAGGTAAAATGAGTAAGTTTTAAATCTTAACAGTTTACTCTAACTCAGAGATGAGATCTTGCTTGAACGCATGTGTACTTTTAAGGCATAAAACCACTACAGAAACTCTTGAGTCCATCCTTGCTTAGGGACGAGCAAGAGGTAAGCTTGGGGGAGTTGTTGATGGTCCTTAAGTACCAAATATAATCATCAAATAAATAAAGAAAAGGATCCAAATGCAACCAACACCCATACTTAGGGTTTTATCTAACAGAATTCCACGAGTTTTGGTGTTTGTCTATTTCTGCAGGGGGTTATCAGGAAATATGGAGGAAAGGCCCACACGTCGGGTTTACATAGAGATATTAACGTGCCGTCCAATTTTCTATCATCTAGAAGACTCCAGAAGCCACGGGAACGAACGGGAAGACGAGCGGGCTCGGGGGCAGGGCGCCCGCCCTCCCCCCTTAGGCGCCCGCCCAGCTACAAGAACCAATCAGGTTCTCCTTCGCGGATTATGCTCCACCGACCTAACGGATTAAGGAAAACTGTGCGATTAATGTGGGTTTGATCCGACGGCCAAGATTCACTTGAGGGGACTATATAAGCAGACCAGCTGGCCCCTGGAGGAGGCAACCCCTTTCATCCTTATTCATTATTCATAGACAGAGCAAAAGCTAGGGTTTGGAGATGAGAGCTCTCCTCTCTTATCTAAACTAGAGTAGATCTAGATAGTAGCGAGATGGAGAGCGAGGGAGGATTGGATGAGAGGCCGGCCTATCGGTTCTTCCTCCGGTTGTACTTCGCCATGATCAAGCTCTAATCAAGCTTGCTCATGGGATGACTCTGGTAATCTACTTCTATTTCATTATGCAATTACTATCCATGTATGTTCTGGTTCACAACTCTTTTGAGTACTTTAATCTATAGGACGCTATAGGTGAGAGTTGTAGTATAGGTGTAAGCGTGGTGCTTAGACCTAGATTACTTGTGGATATCCCTTGTCTAGTCGGATCGTGTGGTAGGCCGCGTAGGTGACAACTATGTTGGTCCCCTGTAGTCCACCTCCTGTTAGCAGGTCTGGTAGAGTTTATCGGCCTATGGATAAGTATCTTTTGTGGTGTATTCTTATAACGTGGTTTGTCCTAGACATAGACATACCCCCTTGAAGTAGAGAAACCATAGTTATCCTCTCTATTCTCCTACCATCGCCCATATACTAGATTGCTCTACTCTCTATTCCCATATTATCACCCATTGTTATCTTACCTTTAATATTGTTCTTATTCGATTCTACCATCTTTCCTATTTACACATACCTATCTATCTAGGTTAAGTTAGAGCGTAGATCAGTTCTCCCGTTTCCCTGTGGATACGATAAAACCTTTAACCGGGTAGAAGCTACAACGGTATCCGTACGCTTGCGGATTTATCTGTGTGCGTATAAATACCATAGTACACTCTAGTGTCATGCTGGGGATGACAACCTAGTATTCAAGTGGTGTTAGCAAGTGTCAACAGAGAGGCCCTACTTCGAGGGGATTAGAGCAGCCAAAGTCCGTTTCATTCCTCCAAAGCAGCCCCGAAGCATGCTCTCAACGCTCTCGAGACACCTACTAAGCGCCGCAAGACTATAGTAGATGTTGATGAGGACGTTCGTAGGCTAGACAAGGTTATCATAGAGCTCCAGTCCTTGGTTAACTCTATCACTAGGTAGCTCTCTAACCAGAACACCGTTATACTAGGTCTTAGGCATGATCTTGCTAGTGCCAATAAGAAGATCAGGGAGTTAGAGCGCCGCTAAGTTATCTAGATTGGATCTTGAGGCAGTGCATCTTAGTTATTTATCTTTAAATTCGGTTTAGATTTATTATTAGCTTCAGTTCGTTACTAGTCATTTGTAATAAAATGCCTCAAGATTAATAAAGATTATTATTATTATTATTATGTCGTGTGTGTCTCTATTTTATTTTTATGTAAGAAAGCAAAAAACAAGTATGGGGAAGATCCCTCGACATGCCAAACGCACTTCGACTACACCACTCCATGATTCAGGTACATACTCTACACACTTTACACATACACATATATCTTGGTTCATGCAGAATATTATCTTCAACATGATAAATTAACAAAATTAAAATATTTCTAATCATGATTAATCTCACTCTGTGATATTTCCTAAAAACTTGCTATTATTGAAAAATGATTTTAAAACCCCTGTGTTACTTAAGTCACTGTGGAATGTGAGATGGTAGAGTATGAGTACCTTATTCTTGATATCATTGTTGCTTGGAGAATTTATTTCAAAAATCTTCAAAAATTCTAGCTACCATCCTTAGTGTTTTATATGCCTGATAAACCTAAAAATATTAATTATGATAATTATAAAAGCTATCTGCTCTGTATTGAGTTTGCTCAAAATGAGTTAGACCCTTGTTGAGAGATTTATCATGCTCCTAAGATCAAGACATTTTTATTCAGAAAGATTCACTCTTTCGAAGTATTATTGCATTAGAGGCATGGGCTATGCAAAAATATGAATATTTCGAGGAAATAAAAAGGAGCAAGTGCTCGACAACCTCGCAGAAAAAATGGACAAGTGTCCGGCAGTAGAATTAGGGGTGCCTCCGTATCCACCTAAAAAAAGAGAAAAAAAAAGAAGAGAGAAGAAAATGATAGCCCATGGTCCCTCTAATAAGCAATATGCCAATAAGAGTTGACAAGTTTTTAATTTCTAAAGTCTTTGATATAAGAGTATGGCATTCCTCTCCTCGGATCCCGTTTTGATCAGGCAATAAATGCAAGGTAAGAATGCTTGAGAATTTCTGCAAAATTAAAACAGCCTCAGTATAAAAGATAATGAGTGATTTGAGAGCACCTATGAGGATAAAGGTATGTGTCGCACGCGGTTTTCCAAAGAAGACCAAGCGTTAACTATATGTGTGCCCAGAATGTCCACACAACACATATAACGACAAATATGGAGAATATCAAGAACAATGCTTTATTATATATCGGAACATACTTACAACATGGCTTACATCTATTACAAAGCATAGCGGAAACTAATTCTAATCTTCACTTTGGGTCTCCATTTTCCACAGGGACGGTTGACTGGGGGTACACTCGCCTAGTACTCCTGGAACATCTCAGGGAACTCTGCCTTTGTATCACCATCTAGTATCCATCCGGGATTTTTGATTGTTGAATGTAAAGCAAGTGTGAGCGCTTCATACTCAACAAGTATAACATGAGGGGATGCAAGGCTCAAAAGGCTTGACTTGGTTTGACTGCGATAAGCATTTTTAGTTGGTCATATTTTATTAATAAACCTATGTTGCTAGGTTATGCTTAAGCTCCCAAGGTGATAAGTATAATTATCATCAAAATTAATCATCACCCAAACCATCCATAGAACCATCTATCTCGAAAAGGATGCAGGCCGCTCTTGACCGAGAGCACGGCTAATATATCAGTTTTGATAACTCTGCAGAGTATGTACATCTTTACCCATGAGTCGTAATTGCCTTTTGCCCGAGGGGGCCAACCTCTTGACTCACTTCCAAGGTAAGTCGGCAGGGATCACTACGTAACCTTTCACTAGACACCCTAACTAGTTAGTGGCCGCGAGGTTTCAGCGGCAAGTGTGCATAGAGACCTCCTCCAAGAGGCACATGTGGTCGCGGCACTGTACACACCAAGGTAGGAGCAAAAATATACACCACGAGGCACCCCCCTCTTGCGCCTTTTGGTAACCACTAACAAGCTAGAGACGTACTAGATACTTGATTAAGATCAGAGCCATGTGATTCTCATGGTTGTACTGTAAGCCCTGGATTGCCGCTTTAAGATTTGGTCCTTACGGAGGGCAGACTAGAGCACCCAAAAAGGCCCAATGCTCTAGCCCCCTGATATCCATGTTGCTACAAAGTATCATTATAATATTGATTCCATAATCATTAATCAGTATTAATATTATATAGTTTAGTGATTGCAGACTAAGCAAACTACCCATATGCATAACCCCAGGGTAAACAAGGATACAAGATACAATAGTTCTAGGTAAAGTCCTTAAGGATTCATCAAATTAGACACATGCATATGAAAAGATAATTATATGAAAAGATAATTATATAGTTATTAGGTAACAAGGGTACTCATGTTACACTTTCCTTCCAAAACACTTGCCGATGGTTCCTCTTCTCAAAGATATACTCCTCATGTAGCTCCACTTCTAACGTCAGCAAACAATCGATACAAGCTTAATGAAAGGAAACTTATACATGGTAAGGGATACACAATAGTGAGATGATATGGTGAG